>NW_028296884.1:0-222791 GCF_055471065.1 Atractosteus spatula
AAGATCAACCATGACAAAAACATATAAATCAGGACTAATATTAATATCAACTGATGTTACTACAGAAAAAAACTACAGTTAAAATTTAACTGAAATATTAATAAGACTATGCAAGCCTAAAAAGTAGAACAATTCAATTTATATAACTTTTTTTTTGAGAAATGGCCTCACACACCGGAAGACACTAACGTTTCTCTTCGTTAGAGTATGTGAATAACAGTTTAACCCAAAATGTTTGGAGTCCAGAGGGAGGACTCGCTCGCTGAATGATCTCTCAAGAAATCCCTGGTGAGATTCAACAGGTGTTTTCTTCAACAGCCACTAAAAGTCTGATGACCTTCTCTGGATTTTCTGAATATGACATTAAATTAGTTCAAATCATTTGGTAGTTAACAGAACGAAATGCTTTGGAGGTACATTTAAAACAGCAGAGCAACACTGTAGCACTTCGTGTGTGACTGAAATTAATTGTGTAAACCTGTCTCTCTATGAACACGAGCAAAGAGTTCTCACTCCACAGAAGACTGTGATGTGAGCACAGTAATATAAGACACCTGGAGATGCCGGGGATTGAACCCGGGACCTCATACATGCGAAGCATGCGCTCTACCACTGAGCTACATCCCCTAGGGTGCCGATCGTGGAACTGACGTAAAGATGTTCATATGTTCACTGAACACAATCCACCCTTCACGAAGAATGCCTGCAGTTTCCCACTTTCGCGTTTCTTCTACTACAAAGTAAATTAATGGGAATGAAGAAATAAGGAAGGGAAAATAATCGCATCGAAGCTTCCAGAGACTAGGCAAAATGAATAATTTATTTTTATATCCAGTCACATGGGCGACGGTGGTTGATTCTTCAACGGGGGGGGTGCGTTTTTCTACCTCCTTACTCGATTGTCTTTCAATTATGTTTTCTTTGAAACCTTTTTGCATCTTTTAAGTGCTTGCGATTAAATTACGCATAGAAAAACACCAGTACAGTTGATGTTCATGGACCGATGCACACAACTCCAGTGATAAAGCCCTGTTTGTAAATATTTTAAAAGAACGTTAAAGGGCGAAACAACGCTCCAACCACGTGAATGGTAACAAGAAGGATCGTTTTCTTATTTAATATATGCTTTTGAATTGCCTTGTCAATACACACAGGCTTTAGAGATGGACAAATAATTTACAGTGGTGTTTGTAAACAAAGATGGAACATGTTATTTCTATACCAGGAAGAAAGGAGCAGACTCTTAAACTTTAAGAGACAGAAACAACACCTCATCACAGCTAACACTAATTAAAATGACATCACAACAGAAGAGTGAAGCCTTGAGTGAATCAAATTAGTTTTTGTTGGTCGTCTGTGTCTTCATAACTTTGTAGGTGAGAGAGAGGATTGCGAAAATGTGCAGGTGCTTCTCAGAAGTGCGTTGGTGGTATAGGTTCCTTCAAATAACTGAGCCAGTGCATCCCCAAATCTTTTCAAGATGATCTGTGATCCGGTAACCCATCTCCTGAAACTAACATTCGAGGTAGGAAGCATGCTCTTAAACACCAAAACACTCAAAAAGGAAGAAGCAGATCTCTGTACACAAGACGGTAGTGCGATATTAGAATTTCTGAGTTTTTGCCGGATTCAGGCTCCTTCTCAGAGGTCCTTGCTCGCCAAATAACTTTGCATCTGAGGAAGAGCACCACGGAAAAAAACCCAACTCAACAAGCGAGCGCGTTGGTTGCTCTTGCTCTTAATGCAAGGAGCTGTTTTTTTTTTCCTCGCAATAATCATTATTAACCAGAAACAGCAGCACAGGTAGGTCGCATTTGTGATTATGTCACTTCTCTGCTTCAGCAAGGTCAATAAAAGACTCTGAAAGTAGTAAAGCAAAACTGAACTCAAAATCATATTAGGAATTCTGAGCGATATCTCCATACAGGTAATCCAATAAGAACGTTGAAATATTTGAATATCATCTCTTTATATATTTCGCTGCTTTTTACCTGGAGTAAAACTATTGGATTGAAGGAATGCTAACCGCTGGGTTAAAATGTATAGTTGTTATTTGGAGAAATCTGTAAACTCGTGATCTTATATGTTTTAAAAGACAGCACAGGAAAAAACGACAGTGCTGATTATTTTCCAGAGATGGAGCACTGATGACCTATCCGAGCTGATTGATAAAGCCCACCCAGTGGATACTCTAGCAGAACGTCAAAGAACATTCACCTTTGTATCCAAGGAAACCACAGGAACAACATCAAGAAGCACAATCAATTCCCCTTTTAAATCTTTCCTGTAAGGTATGCTATGTGAAATCATGAAGTTAATCCTCTGATCTCTTTTGATCACGAACAAAGTATTTCTGATGGAGCGCTATGTTCAAAGATTTAATAAGCTTTACCCCTGCCAACGATTCGGTGTGAAGAAGTAAAAGTTTCACAGGCAAAAGCAGCTTGCCACCACAGCCAATATTAAATGTACTTGCTGGCACACTATCATGTGCATTGGCTCAAAAGTGATCTCGGCAGACGTTTTTCCCTACATAAAGCTGAAAGTGCCAAAGAGAATTTCTGTTGAGAAAACAAAATATTTCTTCTGCCTTGATGTTAAGCTGACAGCCTGTCTTTTAGAAAGTCTATCTCTTAACACCTCCCGCAGCCTAACAAAAAGTGCTTTTACTGATCGTATTGTAGGTCTTAAAATACTAACATTTGGCAGTGGTGGGATTCAAACCCACACCCCAAGAGAGACTGGAGCCTAAAATCCAGCACCTTAGACTACTCGGCCACACTACCTTCCTCCATACCCATCTTCCTCACATTGCTGGCTTGGACTGGGGGGGCTTCAGCTCTTGTCGTCTAATCTAATGATATCATGACATGTGGAAGTGACTGCACCTTCATCTTCTGGGATGCTTTCAATAGCACAAACGCTAATTTCACCGGCACAAACGTAGCAATAACAAAGGAGGTGGGATTCATCCTTTGTGCTGTTTGTAGGGGCGCAACTCTACGGTGATCTACTGACTTGAAGAGCAGAAATCAAAATCCTTTGCTACTACTGTTGCTTTTTTCATAGTTTCTTCAAATCCTTCATTTGAACGTCGATTTTGAAGGATATTGATGATAATACCACATAAATTGTGGTTTTCTTGTGATCGCCAATTTTATTCAAATACCAGCCTTTTTTACAGTTCCTTGCGTGTTTCACAAGGTATAATAGCCCCCCTCGCATCCACAGCTAACATATTTTAAAATTACAATAGATTATACAGCATGCATGTTTACATTTATATTAAAATTAAAGTAAATAAACCAGAATACATACAGTGCTATCCCAATAATTCTTGTCAGGTTCTCCAACAAATCTGCGTTGTTATTTTAACATGTTTCAGCTGAGGGTGCAAAAGGAGTATAAATGAATTTTCCCGCCAGCCATTCAAAGACCAAATTCCATGAGTGAACATTATTTTCTCAGACGTTGCCGGCATTGGACTTTGCCGGTGGTATTGAATTATGTCCACAACTGTTGTAGTAGTTCCTTCTTGAAGTTCGACATGTGCAAAGCACTCGTAATATCATAGGTGTTAAAGTTTCGCTGAGTCTAATCGACGTAATTGAAGCCGTTTTGTTATTCTGTTGTAAAAGCCGAAACCCGAAACAATAGTAGTGTTAAGAGGAAATGCCTCCTAACAGCTGACAACCACTCCTAGTTAGTGTCATGGTGTGTATCCCTGCCTATCATTGGGAGACGGGTACCTTTTTTACACTCAAGATTCCAATCTTCAATGCTTTGTGTGAGAGCTTACATAACTTTCATTTTCTCACATTTTCTGACGACCCTGTCAATTCCGAATACTTTTCAAAAATCTGCCTGCATGTTTGATTATTGTCATTTCATTTCGAAAAAGTTCAATATTGATCATAACTAAAGAAAATAATGATCACGAACAAAAAAGGGATAAAGATGCGAGTCGATCTTGAATCACAGCTGGGTGACACGGGCTTCTGTTCTGATATGGTTGTACGAGAAACAGGAGGAATCGCCAATCTCCTATAGAACATGAGTTGAATCAGGAGTGAGACATTTCGTATACTCGTGCATATGTCAACGCCTGACCTACATCGTAAAACTAACATTAAGTTGTCAGAGACATTCATTTATATACAAACAAGAGACAGACCAAGTAATAATTCTACATTAGTTCAGGTGGGTAAACCTGAACTAACTAATAAACCTATTAATAATTCTACATTAACGTGTCCTACACTGATCAGACTAATTGACATGGTCTGATTCAGAGCCTCTGCAGCTCGTGCTAATTACAACAATGACAGTTCTGAACCCTCATCACCGAACTGAGCACAAGTTCAGCTGTTCTCCAGTTTTGTTACGAATGGTTTTTCATTGCAATTGAGTTCAGAGCTGGAGCTGATCTCCAGACAGTACAGTGTTTTGGGTAAGTTGTCGAAATTCGCATGAGGCTGCAGACAACTTACCCAAAGTGTTTTCTATAGCTTTCAGGTGCAGTTCATTTATATAAAAGAATGTAAGTGGTATAAACTCAACAAGCCAGACGGCAGTCCAACCTATAATTTTCTGACGCGAGGCCTGACGCGTTATTCATTACGCCACTGACCCTGCTATTGTAGTGCTAAAAAAAACACGTTTTCTACATTTATGTCTGTTTAAAAATCACTCTAAAAAAGACAAAGGGTTTGTGTGTCGCGCTAAAATTCCGCTTCATTTCGAATGCAAATAAAAACCGTTTTGTTTCAAGAAATCATAAATTTGTCACATCCTTCATACTATACTTCTCTCTTGTATTAGTAAAGCATTTTGATTTAAACTGAACAATATATGAAAGGTTTCATCTATACACTTACACATAATAAGTATACGAATAAATACTCGGAAGAAGCCGCAGCTCAGGTATTAGAGAGATTTAAAATCGGATCGGAGGATTTAGAGTCCAGACTGCAAACCAACAGCTGACACAGGTCTTTTATAGAACCGTTTTGATTTCCTCTACTTTGTCCCCGTGACGTCATTGTCCTGCTCGCAGCCGAGCCCGACACACGTCTGGTTTCTGTCGCTGGGCGCACACCCTGCGGTCCATGCGGGTCCTGATACCCCAGTACAATGACGGGAACACTAAACTGTAAACAGGTGCCGTCCTTCGGCTGAGACGTAAAACCGAGGTCCTGACTCTCTGTGATCATTCAGGAGAATGGTGGTGGTGGAGGGGAGTCCCCATTACCTGTAAAGCGCATTGAGTGGAGTATCCAGAACAGCGCTATATAAGTGTAAGCAATAATGATTATTATTATTATAATGTAAAATGCAATAAAAAATAAAAAATATCAAACTTTGATTCAAAATAGATTAATGTAAAAACTGATAAAGCTAATGCTTTTTTCAGGGCTATATCTACTTTTTTTTTAAAAAGTGAAGTCTGTCGCGATTGTGAAAGTTAGAGAATGTGTACCAGCGGGTGGCTTCATATCGCGAGCGTCAGTCTCGCCCGTAGCTGCGAGAAGGTTAAAAGCGCCCGAGTGAGCTGTCTTTCGTTAAAGTAATTGCCGGAGCAGTAGGACGCAGAGCACCATCCAGCAGCTGTAGACGATGTTCGGGGAAGAGCTAATTCTGTTTTTAGCACAGGGAGTGAGAATGAGCTCAGTCCGGCTCCCAGCAGAATCCATCCTGGTTTGGTTACAGTGCGTCTGAGGCTCTTTGGATCGTAACGTAGAAAAACAATTGCTCACATCTTGTGACTTCCACGACAGGAAGGAAAGATATCACTTAAAAAAATCAGAACTGAAGATTTGGATCCTGGGCCTCAATTTGATCAAATTATTAAAATAATAATTATCAAAATATCAGATTGTGGTTCTGCAACATTTCGTGCACAGTGCGCCATTTTGATCTAAAACAGTCACAACGAGGGCTTTACACGCAGTCTGGGGTATTTTCCCCTTTTATATTTTTGCCACTTATATCGAACCTGTTATACTCCCAGAAGGGCACAGTAGCTTGTACTTAATAAAAATGTACAATTCACCACTGGTATAAACAGATGTGTGCCGTGTTTGCTTTTGTAAGCATTTGTTTAAAAAATAAGTTCACAATACGATAAAAACACAGAAAGCACAAACTTTATAATACAACGATACAAAATCAATACCAAATCATTATGCCAATTAAGTAACTATCCTTTGAAAACAGAGAACACCTTTATATCTACAAAAAAACTTGACATTTGTATGTATTTTTGAATTACAACGCCTGCAGTGTAGTCCCTTAATTCAAAGATCAGATCTTGGCCAAAACAAGACAATCAAACGTGGGCTGAATTCGGAACAGGAGCCTCTGCTTCGTCGTTTATTGAGCTTTTGATCAATGTCTGAATGAAACAGATTCGCTTTTTTATCTCTTTGGTTAAAGTACAGAAAAGCACCTTCCTTCGCACCAGAATCGAACCAGCAACCTAAGGGTTGCCACTGATTCTACTACACTCTTCTGCTATACCAACTGAGCTATCGAAGGAATGTCAGATATTGCTCTCTGGCACATGCTGCCCAATGTAGTGAAATGTTCCGGGTGATTTAAATCCCACTCCGACATCAAGTTTCCAACTCGTTTCCTTAGTCTTGTTTACCTTGAATTTAAGCCACGAACCAGGATTCTACTGTATAAACTTCCAGGGATATTACAAAATGTTTGATGGGGCATCAATCATTCCAGGCGGAAATTGACTCCTTTTTTTCTCGAGGGATCATATTAAACATTTCATTAGTATCGAGAGGAGGATCACCATGAGCCACAAAACAGTTTCTTTCTGTCTTTATTATAAAGTAGCGTTTGTGCTACATTAATAATATTTTCGTGGAAATAAAGAAGTTGTAAATTTTAAAATTTATATTTGAATCGAAATGTGGTTTTGAGTTAAATATTAGCGTGTTCATGTAATTAGTTTGTGTTTGTCATTACTATATATATATTGCCATGTTACTAGAATTTGTAACTGAAGTTTACTAGTTGTGTTTTTTTATGATGATTAGACATTTGTTGATTACAATATTGTATATAATCTATAATTTGAACTACATATTTTTCAGGTGTGAATAATTGTATATTTTAAGAATACATTTCTAAAATAAATCATTGGCTTTATTTTACTAGTTTCTACACCTATACAAATCTTTCTTTGATGTATAATAGACCTTTAACTATATATGTATTATAGTCTTCTAAATTTATCCGTATAATAGAACTCCAACCATTTATGTATAATAAACATATAATCATAGATGTCTAATTGACGTATAACGATATACGTATATTAGAATTTCATTCTAGACCAGTTACGGAGCACATTTACACGTCCAAGGTATGCGTTTAATAGTCGTATATTCTACATCTTTTGCCCACTGGGATGTGCCGATTTTAACTTAGCAAACCAAGATACACATTTTCTAATGAAGCCTTAATTAAAAGACAGTTTGTTTCTCGAAAGCGTGTTATGTAAAAAAAAGAGAAAAACGAAAATATATGGATGACAATCTTTCAAAGCTGAAGATTTTACTTTTGAAAAATTGACATTTTATGTATGCAGATGCATTCGCTGGTTTTAGTACTTTGCTGTACTTCCTGAATCATTTTCAGTATTATAAAGTGGGTGTAGATTTTTCTTTCAGGTTAGGACGCGAGTGTGTACATGTGTTTGATTTTCGTTTCACTGATTCTCATTGAAGATTTGGGAATTAACGACGAAAGAATCAGTTGCCTCGGAAAGCAGAAGGTTTGGTTCTCAACGATATTGAAGACACGCCCATGTAGAGCAGCGGGTGATGTTTTGTACTATAAAAGACCAAGTGCTCAAAGTGACGTCTGCGTTTACCGTTTAGACTTTTCATCTTGGGCGCACTTTTAGAAAGCAAAGATAGAGCAGTTGTGTTGAATCACCCCATAACAGCTGTCAGCAGAGTGGCGCAGCAGAAGCGTGCTGGGCCCATAACCCAGAGGTCGATGGATCGAAACCATCCTCTGCTATGTACACTTTGAGCACGATTGATAAGCACCCCATCAGTTTAATGAAGTGCATTAAAACTGTTTTTTTCTCTTGTGTGTATGCAAGCTTTACACTTAAGGTACTCTTTCATCTTTACCAATAGCAGATGCCCAAGTGTATCTTTGGTTGTTCTGCGATCTTTCATAGCTTCCTCAATTCCTTCAAATTAACATCCATATCAAAGCAATTATGTATATATATATTACAATTAAGGTACATATTAAAAATATCAACGCACATTTGTATGATGCTTATTTAATAATGATTGTCAAGGATTGTCAGGTTCTCCAACAAATCTGTGTTCTAATTTTAAAATATTTTTGCTAAGGATACAACGGGTGTATAAATGAATTCTCCCAACAGCCAGTTAAAGAAAAATTCCACACGTGAAGATGGTTTTCTTGGACATTGACTTAGGTACTTAATTGTTTACTTGTTGTAGTTGCACACGAGTAAAACACGAAGATTTCCTGCAACATTCAAGAGGGTTTGCGAAGAAATCCCTTCAATTTTAAGCGGAGATTATGTTTAAATCATCACAATCTGAAGCGCATCCCTGAGTGTATTTGACCCACCAGCCCTTTGTTTAACAGCTGCACAAGGACACATTCCCGTTGCTTTTCACAAATCACTGGCATTTTTTTGCAGCATTTCTTCTGTCCTGAGAAGCAAGATTTGTATTTTATCTTTCAGAAGTTGTATGAATTTCTTGAAGTTCAGAAACAACTTGTTCCAGAAAAGAAATGAACACTTGCTTCAAAGTAAATCAAGACGTATATGTCTCTTGCAGTATGTGCTCTTATCTGTCCATCTCTCTCTCCTCTTCTCTCACTCTGGCAGTCTGTGCAGAGTATCTGAAGGAGATGTAACACCACTTGGAAAAGAAGAAAAATTCTCAGGAAAAATTCTCAGGAAAATTCTCAGGCAGAATAAAAAATCATTATTCTCTTCTCAGTCAGATTCACAGCTCAGACTCACACTCAGACAGGATCTCAACTCCGTACTGCTCTCTATCCTCACAATCCAGAACCAGAAGATATTCAGACAATCAGTGCTGCTACATGAACAATATCAGACAGAACAGCCTGGACTCATGTCACATTTCCCCCTTTTATCCTTCCCCCCAGCCCTCTTAGAGACATAAAAGAGCTCCTGGTTCTCCTCTCTGTGAACTGGGCTCAGGGGTCACTGATCTGGCAGTTGTGGGCTCTGATCCAGGTCGAAAGCAAGAAGGTTCTATTAACACTTTCCAGGACTTCCAGCCCTTCAGTATTACTTTCTTTACTGTATGTCAGCCTCCCAAAATGTTTATAAATGTTTTATAACACATATGAGTGTGGAATTATCTTATTATTTATATATAGTATTTATGTAATAACACCAATAGTGACACTATGATCAGTATATTGATTATTTGTAGCCGATGGTCCGATGGTCGTGTCTACAATAGTGACCATTTGACCAGTCTGTAGCTCTGAGCAGTGGGACTCAGATCACACAGAAGACCTGTCTGTGTGTGATTCCATACCAGCCCTGGGATTCAGCTACTCTCACAAATGTCTCATAGACCGTCTTATAAATTTACAATTAGATGAAGTCATGTAACAGTTTTACAGATAATTTAAATAATCAGACAGCAGTTTTGCCAGTGGATACATCTCCACATGGGGGAAAGAAACTGAAATATATGTGCTCACTGTAAAGTAGGAAGAGGTGGTCAGACAAGCAAAACAACTTTGCAGATAATGTGAAGTGACATTGTTTTATGTCAATCAGCTCACAGATTTCACTTCATGTGCCTTAAGCTGTGCAATTTGTATGGTTGTTGAATGAGATTGATTTCTTCACAAGCCCTGTCAATTGCCAGTGGAGAGCTTGCCGACGCACACCTTCATGAAGACTCTCTTTAAGATTTCATTGTCACGTCGCCTCCGTTGCATACAATAGTAGTTGCATACAATCAAGTGATTGCAGTGTTTGTTTGACTGAGGATCCTTGTGTGCTGAACTGGCCTCTGAAGAAAGTGTAGTGCAGTAAAACAGAAGGTTTGTGTCACTCAAGATTGTTACAGAACAATACAATTACAATACTTTTATGAGAGTAAATATTACTGGTGCATCACAGTTCTTATAATGGTGAAAACAGGAGCACCTTCTCTACATTTTTGACTGAAGAATTTAAACAGAAAGAAATACTATCACTATGCAATTCATAAATGCAATTGAGCTCCTCTAAATGTTCTAGTCTGATGAAACAATGTATAGAATTAGGTGACAATATCGGAATTCATTCAAATGCACAAGATTAATTTTAAGCAACAAAAAAAGTGCTTGGAAATATTTTACAAGAATGAAACCTTACATTCACCTAAATAAACATTCACCCTCTACATTAGCAGAGAACAGTAGGACAGAAGGTTAGTGTCACTGGACACTGCGTCAGTGCGCAGTGAAGGTTAGTGTCACTGTGATCTCTTCTCCCTCATTATGCAGGCTTACCCACTCATGATGAACTGTCATCCAGCGATACTCAGCTGCCATCATCGACTCAGACATGACGTTCATGTACATATCATACCTTAATATGGCACTGCGTTACAATAATTTGATCAAAACAACTGGTGAAAAAAAAATCAAATATTTATTTCCTTCTTTTAGTAGATAAAGACTTTGTCCAAAAAAGAAGCATTTATACCTTTACTCTCCTACCAGCCCTTACAAGTCACCCAGTTTTTAATTTAGAGCTGGATTAAAGCTCTAGTCTCTTTGGGGGTGTGAGTTGGAATCCCACTGCTGCCAAATATCTCCAACTATCTCAGTGTTAAGAAGCAAAAAACACACATTTGCTGCAGAAGTAACAGGAGAATTTGTGCCATTCAGCCTTATAGCGTGATGTCATTTTCTCATGCTCATTTTTAGATGCTTGTGATCAAATCTATGATTATTATGAGTGTGCCCTCCATAAAGGTAGCACAGATATAACGTGCCAAGTTTTCAGAGAATCATATTAAATACAGGTCAGAAGAAGGCGACAAAGTGTCTGCTAGGCAGTTCAGCGATTTCAACGGTGTTCTCTGTTGTTTAGGTCCAGAATGACACCCGTTACAACCAGGAAACACACAGTGTCAGGCATCAAAAAGACTTCCCAAAACCCTGATCCTCTCCTTGATCCGGTAATGGCATCCAGACATTTCCTGCAACAAAGCCAGGATACAGTCTTCAACAACACGAGTGAAAGGCTAATTCCCAACCTTTGCAATCCTTTGCAAAGAAGGACCGCATGTGCTCAGTGTTAAATGCACTGTTCATTATTATTATTAATAATAATAATAATCTTTACATTATATAGTGCCTTTAAAGGTGGCATTTCAAAGTGCTTTACAGAATGAAACCAATAAAGTTAAAAAAATACACAAGATAAGCAGGATGAGAATACACAGTTAGAGGAGACAATAGATGGTGGTATTAAATACAGTAGGAACAGAGGGGTAAAGAATAGTTCATTAAAGGCTCTTCTAAAGAACAGGGTTTTGAGTCTGGATTTGAAGAAGTTTAGAGAAGGTGACTCTCTGATATCCTTGGGGATAAAGATCCAGAGCTTTGGGGTAAAACAGGAGAAGGCCCTGTCACCCATAGAGTGTAGATGGACTGGGGGACAGATAGGAGACCAGAATTAGAAGAGCAAAGGTTGTGAGGTGGGGAGTAGGGAGATAACCCAGACAGTTTCTGAGGTGCCAACCCATGGAGAGCCTTATAGGTGAGCATGAGGATTTTGAAGTTGACAGGAAGCCAGTGCAAGGAGTCCAGGACAGGAGTAATGTGATCACAGTCCAGTGCTAATTTCTTTCTTGTGGCTGCTGGTTCATTTTCAACTGGAACTCTTAAGAAGTCTTTTATTTGACTTGATCAACACCAATCCCTAGAGGATTTTGAAAGGTTGAATCAAAGTGATACATGACTCTGGTGGGACTCAAACCTACAACCTTTGAATGACTTCATTCTATCAATGCCTAGAAGTCCAATGCGCTCTCCATTGCGCCACAGAACCAACCAATACGTAGTTCTATAAAACAGCTACAGAAAGCTGTAACTCATGCTTCTCCCGTTGTCTTTAAATTAAGCTCCATAAATATTGACAATGAGTGGCCTGTTGTCTACGAATAGATACTGCTGGGATTCACACCCAGGGTCTCCTAGTTTTTAGTGAGGCGTCTTAACCAGCTAAGCCACGGTGCCAAACCTGCTAAATGTTATCCACAACTTCAAACACCTGTGAGAAACGGGCAACTGCAGTGTTACGCCTGCTGGCTCAACAGATAATCCTTTTCGAACTTTAAGGAGAGGATTTCTTTGTCAATTCAATTAAACATTTTAGAAATGCTGAACGATTGATGTGTTTCATGCGCAGAAATATTTTATCGTGACGTACTTTCTCTGTGCAGTTAGTTCTCCTTCAACTCCGCCCAACAACAGAGGTCATCTTTAATACAGGAGTAAAGGCACATTGCACATCAGCAAAACATCACGTACAGGTTTAGGGACAGTGACATCAGTGATTGGAAGGTTGGAAGTTTTGGGTCACTTTTTTATTATAGATTCAAGCAGCCCTGAATACCTTTTCAAGAAACATTTCAGAATCCCAGTCACGTCCAGTATGATTGCTACACAGGTCTACAGTATACAATCAGAATACTGTTTCTGCATTATATAAAACACACCGCCCAAAGCATTTCTAAATCAGGAATTACATGTTCCTGAATGCGCCCTCCTTTATAAATAAAATAAAAGGTCTGAAGCCTGCTCCAAAGAAGCACTATATTCAGAGCTGACAAAGATGTGATAGGAAACATCTCGGAAAACGAAGATGCAGTCATTTCCACGCGTCGCACAACAAGAGCTGAACCAACCCGACGTTCTCCAAAAGAGTAAGGTGTTGGGAGTGTGGCTGGGTGGTCTGTGCTGGGTTTGTGCTCCATTTTCTTCGCTGGGTTAGGTTTGAATCTTGCCGCTGCTAAGTGTTGGTGGGTTAAGACCTTCCTTCTATTGCGACTTCAATGGGTAAAAGCTTTGCTTGACAGTCTGTCGAGAGACTGAACTAGGTGTTTCAAGATAGTCTTTGTCAGCTTAACATCAAGACATAAAAAAGCCTCATTTTGTGTTCCCAACAGCAATGCTCTTTGGTCCCTTCAGCATTATGCAGGGAACAACATCTGCCGTGATCACTTTTGAGTCAGTGTGAATCGTAGTGTGCCGCAATTGTTTTTAAAATTGGTTCTGTAGGCATGGTGCATTTGTCTGTGAAACTTGAATGCTGTGCTTTTTCACGCAGAATCATCGGCAGGAGCAAAGCTTATTCAATCTTTGCGCACAGCGCTCCATCAGAAATACTTTGTCCAAGTTTTGAAGAGATTGTGGGATTCTCTGCACGTTCACATCTCGTACCTCAGACAACACCACCATTCGATGGGATATTGATTCTGCTTCTTGCAGTTGTTCCTGTGGTTGCAGTAGTTACAAAGTTGCACTTTCCTCCACCTTCTGCTATAGTATTCACTGGGTGAGCTTCATCATTTGGCTCAGAAAGGCCAACTGTGCTTCGGAAAAAATCAGCTACAGTGTCGTTATTTTGTCGGTGAGTATGGCTGTCTTTTAAAGCACATGAAAAACATGAGTTTGTGGATTTCTCCAAATAGCAACGAATTCAATTGTGCAGTGCTTTACTGCTTTCAGAGGGTCTTTTATCGACGCTGCTATAGTAGAGAAGTGACATAATCACAAACGCAACCATTTGTGCTGGCTGTTTCACTAAGTATTAAGCTTTTTCAACTATCACATGATTTTAACTAATTTAACATCATCTCCAGGAGAGCACCTCACACTGCTCACCGAGCTGATGTACAGTATGTGCCCATTTCTCAAAAATTAAATATCATCTGAACTGATTTTTTCTATTTTAAATGCTTTCCTATTCTTTTAATATTTCAGTTAAATCTTGAAGTACTTTCCATTGATATTAATCCTAGTCCCGATGAACGATTCTGGGACATGGTGTACCTTGAATAATGTTCTTATAGGTTTCAGTTTGGAAAAGTGCTCTCTCCAGAAGCTACCAAAACCTCTAATGGTCGCACAAAGCTTAATGCAATAGCAACGTTTGGGGTTGAAAAAGAATATTACTTGCTATGAATACGAACACTGTTACAGGAGGCGCGTAAGGACTATTTTAGCTCAGATCATCAATTTATCTTACATTTCTACTCCATTAATATCGCTATTGAGTGCTAAAGGTAGGTCCTGGCAATACTTCATGAGATCTTCTTAAGAAAACTTAAAAAAATATATTTCCAGTGCTGAACAAAAAGTAAAAAATACAGATTATGTGCAACTGATAAAATCTCTCTTCCGGGGATTTTGTAGCCACATGCAAATTACTTTATCAGCTTTAAAAGTTTCTTTTGCATTTATAAGACGATCAGCATGAGTAGTATAAAGCGACACCTTTCGTCAAACTTTTGACAGGTACCACGCCCCCTTTTCCAGCCAATGGTCGTCCGCGGTGGTTGGCTGTCCGCCCCCTTGCCAGCCAATGGCGTGTTGTTATTTGTGCATGTCCCGCCCCCTCAGGAGCCAATGGTGTGGGTCGGAACTCCTGCCTCCCCCCGGCCGGTCGGTCCGGAGCCTCAGGGTCCCAAAGCCCCAAGGCGGTGCATCCCTCGCTTTAGGTGTGTGAAAGTGTGTATTGGTTTGGAAGGGGACCATGTCTGCCGCGGGGTTGAGTGCGCTCTATTATAACCCTAGGAAATCGGGTAGTTACGGCGGTGTGTGGGGAGTCTGGTGTGGGCCGCGAGCCGGGTGGTCAAGTGGTTGTCCGGCCAGGCTGCTTATACGCTGCACAAGCCGTCTCTCAAAAGCAGCAGGGGTGTAAGCACACACACAAACACTGACTGCATAAAGTCTCACGGACAAACAGCATGTGAAATGTGAACCGCTTTATTTCAACAGGGGGTTTTCAAACACAGAAACAGCGCAGCAGCACTTTTTACACAAGTTATAGACTCCAGTTTGCAAGTATGTGAAATGTGAACTGCTTTATTTCAACAGGGGGTTTTCAAACACAGAAACAGCGCAGCAGCACTTTTTACACAAGGTACAGACTCCAGTTTGCAAGTATGTGAAATGTGAACCGCTTTATTTCAACTGGGGGTTTTCAAACACTGAAACAACGCAGCACACATGCGTTACCGGCTCCTGTTTGCATTCAACAATTAAATGTTGGTGCGGAAAATTAGTTTGGTACACGTAACCACCACCCCAACATTGCTGAGAAACTTTGCGGCATCTGAAAAAGCATTCATAACCCCCTTCCGCTCCCCGTGTCTAAAGCCATGCGAACCACACTGGGGGATCCGATCAAGCAGGGCAAAAAAATTTGCCTGCGTAATCAGTGGGATGGTGTTACCACAGATTCTGTGCAAAACATGCTGTATTTTGGAATACACACTGTAGAAACCCCAGGCTTCCTTTTCTGATCTGAAAACATCAGATCTGCAATAATTTCACTCAAGTTCTTGACATACACATGTAGCGGCAATGCCTGTTAATAAGACAGAGTTAAGCGTTGGTATGCTCCTAAAGGAGGCCCCATCTCACCCTCCATCTCTGTGGTGCAGCCACAGAGAAAGAATTCATGCAAGCTGATTTAAGATGTTTTCTTTTGATAAGGAACAAGCTCCCAGACGGGGAATGGACATCTGGACTGCATTCCTAAGTGTCAAGAGTAAGTGACTTATATCTCACCTTGACCAACCAATCAGGGACTGGCAGGGCGTGGTAATACCACGTGGGTCTCCAATGCCGCCAAACTCTCAACCAATCAGCACACATCTGGGTCTTGGTCAAAAAGGGAGTGCAAGCTCAGTTCTGGGCTCTCCTTGGCCATTTTCGCGCATCCTCAGAGACAATCACGTGACAACTGCAAAAGGACTTGGACTTTGTTCTAAGCGCGAGGCCAAGGATCCCGTACGTACTCAGAATTCTACCAACGTGAATGCTCCGCTTGATCAACGGCAGCCTACAGTTGGACCCTCGTTGACAACCTGAATAGCTTATTCAGAAGCAGCGCTGGACCGGGAACTAACCAGCTTCTTCCCAGGCAAAAGAGTGACTTGTGAGGACTCGTGGTCACACTCTGTGCATAGAGACTTTCTACTAGCCAGCCGGACTGCTGGTAGATCCCCTCGGAGCAACGACTGCCCTGCGCGCCGCAGTCAGATTCCTCCGCCTGTCCTACTCCGAGCTGCACCTTGACTGGTTGGCCGGTAGCCAGAGGACACCGACACAACGCCCATTGGACAACCGCTGCAACAGAGCCTGTCAGCTGGTTTGGTGTTCGTGCCGGGAAATTCCAAATCCATACACAATGGATAAGTAAACCCCATGTTCTACATTGCGTCTCGAGAATTCAATTGTACCTCAACACAAGTTGTTATCAATTTAATTCATGAGTAATGTATTTACTTCCGAGTTTAGAGTAACAGTGGGTAATAACACTGATTAGCGATTCGGTAACCGAACGATATATATTGAAATATATTCTCTGTTGTGTATCTCTTTGTGTTTGCATCTCTTCGAGATTATATACCTTGTATATTGATAACCCTCACAGTAAGGTCTGCCGCAGACTAGTATATCTTTGGTGCACAATTTATATTAATAAATGTATCTTGTGTATTGAACCCGTGTGTGTGCGTTGTTAGTTGTTCTGACGATTGATTTTCTAAAAGCTACAACGAACAACTTCGTGATTACTGTTACAATTAATAATTGTCTCCGTAAACCCATCAAACCACTACATTTAATGGCGTCCCTGTGCGGGCTAGTTTAGAATGAAATAAGAATCAATCGCACAGAATAACTGATGTTGCTGTGAGTTCAAGTTCAGCACAGCTCGCAGCTTCTATACGCGAATACCGGGTGTGCTGATAACTGCGTAAAGAAATCCCCCTGTTTTCTAGCGTTTAGTGTAACGCGTGCTGATTGGAAATCCATCTGCTCGGGTGTTTAGATTCCATACTGTATTTTGGTAAAAGGAAAAACAAGTAATACTCCTAAAGTTTCTCTGACGTAATGACAATGGCTGCTAAAATGTCTGAAGTGGAGTCGCTTATACTGTAAGTACTATTTCTAGCGACGACAATCCTGGTTACTGGAGCGGTATCGAAAAGTTGAACTTTGATGATATTGAGAAGCTGCAAGTAGATTTAGTAGCTATGGTAGCGAACCAGCTTAACACAGGAGGGTCCGTGAACGCAGTTCAGGTCCTATCTAGTTTCGCCTTAAATCTAGCTAAACAGCTGGAACTGTCTTTGTCCGAGCTCAAAAGCTTCAGGGAAAGCTAGAAAGATATAAGGCGGAGCGAGTTGAGTTGTTGGATATAATCAGAGAAAAGAGAGTGAAAAATGAGGAAAGTGAAGACAGACTCAGGGAAGTTTTAGGTAAATTAGATGACCTGTCTGCTAGAGAAACTGCGGCTGAGGTAGCTAGGAGAGACCTGGAAGCAAGCTTGAAAGAAAAAGAAAAAGAAATTGAGAGTTTAAATGAGCTCAGCCAGAAAAAGCAAAAGGAGTTAGATGCTGCCGTACTGGAAGCAAAACAGGCAAGATTCCACTTGCAGGCCAGCCCACCTAGCAGCCCGGAGCGCTCACCCAGCGCACCGGGAGGAGGTTTCTCCCAGCCAGGGTCTGTGGCCGGATCGGCATGGGGGAGATCGCCGAGTCCTGCACGAGACGCAAGGGCGATGCAATTCAGGCATAGACCCCCTGCTCCTGATCACGGCCGTCCCCCTGCCCACGGAGAAACCATAAAAATTAACCTCCACTCCCCGAGGCAGTTAGCCAAAGATGTAGAAAGGTTTGACCCGTCAGTGTCAGGGAATAATGTGGAAACCTACATCGATGAGCTGAGATATACTTTGCAGTTTATGCCCGAAGCGTCCGAACAGGAAAAGGCTATGTTAGTAAGGAAAACTACCAGCCGAGCGGTCCACGAGTGGATGTCTAAACAAGGACCGGAGGTCTGTAATAGGTTTGAGGAGCTGTGTCAGGCAATGATCGGAGAATTTTTCGGCTTTTATTGATCCCATAGCTGCCGTGGCCGCTGTTCACCATATTAAGAACGAAGAAGCTGAAGCACCTCGCGACTATTATGAGAGGCTTAGGCGCACTTATTTTGCAGGGCGGAATGAAGAGGGTTGCGAAGAGAACGTGAATTTCAAAGGTTTATTCATTGCTAATCTGCATCCCTCAGTCAGGAAAATGATTGTGATGCACACTGATGCAAAAGTTATGAAAATGGCTGACATTAGAAGGTTGGCTCAAAAAGCCTGGGGAGCTGAAGTCTCTGCTTCCTCAGAGCGAAAACCTGCTAAAACGGCCGTGTTCGCCACTAAAGCCAGCAGGGTTGACGACTCGCCTCAGCTCGAGGGAGCTGAGGTTCCTGAGCCCGCTAAGCCCCGGTGCAAAATAGGCAGGCAGGACCGCACTAAGCGTCAGAGCCGCCGTGAGCGCTACGGGGAAGGCAAGGCCACAGGCAGAGCCTATCATAAGGCTGGACGAAGGGAGTCGACTGCAACCCGCCTGGCCAGGCTTGAACAAGCCCTGCTTGAGAGATCAGGACAGGGTAAACCTTCCGCACCGAATGCCGGAAGCGTGAATGAGCTTAGGGGGACCACGCCCCCTCCCACTGGAGGAGGCGGGGATCCATCCCAAACCCCTCCCTCAGTCTATCTGATTGGGTGGGAGGGTTCCTGCCTAGAAGAAGGCTGTGACTCTGAGTTGGGCGCTGACCCCGCCCCTGAAGTCAAAGAAAAGGCAGGCTTCCAACAATTCTTAGGGAATCTCAGCCAGAAAGGCAAAGCAAGGCGTATTTATATCAAGGTTTCTCTTGAAAACGTCTTAGATAGAGAAGCACTGATTGACACTGGGGCTGAAATTAGTTTGATGTCAGCCGATCTACTCAGCGAACTCAAACGAGTAGCGAAAGGAAAAGGCATCAGACTTAAGGTAGAACCGTGTAAGATAGATATTTCCAGCTATACCCAGGATCATGCCAGGATCAAACACCGAGTGTGGGTGGCACTTAGGTTCGGGCCAATGAACGTGGTGCATCCTGTTTACATCTCTAGGTTTAAAACAGAGCCACTACTCATTGGCCAAGACCTGCTTGACAGGCTGGAGCCTCTGGTGGACTGCCAGCGTGGAAAATTGTGGGCTCAGGTCAAAAACCCTAAGCCTGTCATACAGCAAAAAGGGGGGTTCAGTGGTTATGCTGTGATCACACAGTGCCCACTGAACACTATAGCTGAGTTGGAGGATCCTCCTGGTTCCTCTGGACGAGAAATAAATGCCTCTTCTTGCTTTCCAAAACTACAGGGAAGTCCTGCCCAGGCCAGCACTCCCACGGTCTCCCAACTACAGGAGCAGTGCTCCGAGCAGCTGCTTGACCCGCCAGGTAAAGCACACCCCTTTTTCATCCCTGAAGAAGAGTGAATCTCCCTGTCCGGTAATGAATGGGAGTCCTTTCTGTGCGCCCTGGTACCTCAGGGGGACCAGGACTACCACCCCATGGTGGTGGGAGGGGTCCAGGTGGCAGAAGTGCAGGTTGATGATGTAATTCTCAGCCTCAGCTCTGAGAAGTCCATAATCAGTGAAGGTCTGTTCGAGGACCTGTCGCGAAGCCGTCAGGTGACCCTGGTGACGCAATCACAGGTTCTGTGGTGGGCACCCCCACCTCATAGGTCCATTTGGAGCAAAGGAAGCTGTGCAGCTTCCATCTCCATCGGAAAAAGGAAGTTTGCTCACTACTTCCAGGTAGCACCTCAGCTGACCCATTCGGTCTGTATTGGTGCAGACCTGTTGGTTCGACTGGGCGCCCAGCTGGACACAGTAAACAGTGTGCTGTGGACACGGGTGAACCCAGATGCCCACTCTCTAAGCGGCGACCCCGAGAACATTCGGTCAGGTCAGACGATTCCTCAGGCCTGCCAGGTAGTAAACGAATCGGACCTGATCGTTCCTGCGTCAACAGCAGGGTTTCCGGTACGCCTTGTCCTAAAGAAGGGACAGAGGATGGATGCTGAGATGGTTTTCTTCCAACCATCAGCTCAGTTTATCAGACTGAACCTAGCAGTCTGTGGTACCCCCAGACTGGAACGGAATGGCCGAGCCACCTGCCTGTTGGTGCAAAACATAGCAAAACAAGATGTCAAAATCCCTGCTCGCACTGACATGGGACTGGTAATTGACAATGGTTTCTATGATTTCGAACTGGCCATCCCAGTACTGGGGCAGCTCCCTGGTCCCTTGGTGTACTACACCTACCCCCGACGGATGATTGCAATTATGCCAATAGAGGGATTCTGCAACCAGGAAGTGTGCAGAGTGGACCTTAGCGATAAGGATGAGATGGTTGTGTATACAGTACACGCAGGTGTTCCGACGGACCACTCAGCCGAGAGTGCGACCCGGGATACCGCCATGCCGTCAAAAGCGGGGTTCCTAGAGCAGGTACAGGAACAGGTTGGTAAGGCAGATGCCCTGGAAACGGAAAGCCAGCGAAAGCAGCTGCGTCAGATCTTCCAGGATTTCCAGGAAGTGTTTGCACGGGACGCCTACGACTGCGGGGTGACGGATTTGCACACAATGCGCATTCCTACGGCCCCTGGCGCCCGCCCAACCTATGTCAGGCAGTATCGCATTCCCCTCACGGCATACGAGTCCATAAAGCAGACGTTGGATGCTCTACTAGAGCGTCAGATCATAAGGGAGTGTAACTCCACTTATAACTCCCCACTGTGGCCGGTGCTGAAACCCAATGGTAAGTGGCGTCTGACCATTGACTACCGGCAGCTGAATAAACAGGTTCCTTTGTCACGATGGCCAATGATCTACCTAGATCAGGAGTTAGCCAAGGTGACAACAGCGAAATATTTCACCACAGTGGATGTGGCCAATGGGTTCTGGACCCTTAAGGTAGAACCGACAGACCAGTACAAACTGGCCTTTTCCTTTGGAAACAGGCAGTTCACCTGGAATCGATGCCCCTTTGGGTATTCCAACTCCCCAGCGGAGTTCAACATATTTCTGCACAAAGCCATGAGTGATGCAGCCGCCAGGGGCAACCTGGTCTATGTGGACGATATTCTGATGCGGAGTCAGACCTGGGAAGAACACATGGCCGAGATCAGGCATGTGTTGACCCAGCTCTCCCGTGCAGGGGCCAAACTGTCTCTGGCTAAGGGACAGTGGTGTAAGACCCAAGTGGAGTACGTGGGTCTATTGGTTGGAGCCCAAGGCATACAGCCACAGTCCAGCAGAGTCCAAGCTATCCAGAATATGAGGTCGCCCACTAACCTGTCTGAACTGCGCAGCTTTCTGGGAGTATGTAATTATTCCCGGCAGTTTATTGAGGATTACGCTGAAATAGCAAGGCCCCTCCACAAGCTGTTGCAGAAAGACGTGCCCTTTGAGTGGGGACCTTCCTCAGAACAGGCTGTGATGGAGCTGAAGCGCAGACTCGGTAGTGCGCCGTGCTTGGCCTACCCTGACAAAAATAAGGTCTTCTACCTTGAAGCAGGGTTCTCAGAGCACTGCCTTGGGGCTGCTCTGAGTCAGGAATATGACCAAGAACGAAGGGTGGTGGCGTATGCCAGTCGAGCCCTGAGCCCAGTGGAGCAAAAGTTCTTGGACTGCGAGAAGGCCCTGTTGTCTACGGTCTGGTCGGTAGAACACTTCCGTAGTTATGTAGGGGGACAAAAGATCATCATCGAAACCTGCCACCAACCTGTGACATTCCTGCATAGCCAGAAACTGAAAGCGGGCAGGGTGTCAAATAGCAGGATTGTGGCATGGATGATGGCCCTACAAGGCTATGAGATAGAGGTACGTTATGCACAGAGCAAGAGAATGTACCTGGGACAGGGCCTGGCTTTGGGCCAAGTGTGTCACGGCTGTGACACTGACATGGAAGCTCCAGAAACAATTCCCGCTGCTGAGCTACCGAACAATCATCGGTACTACGATGAGAACATGGGCCAGGGCTTACCCATGGCCTATGTTGACGGTTGCTCTTTTCGCCACGAACAGCAGGTGCTAGCAGGGGTAGGAGTAGTCTGGCAAGACAATACTCCCTGTGGGCCGACCCGCTATAAGCTAGGACCAAAGACTAGTCAGTATGCGGAAGTAGCTGGGGTGCTGATCACCCTCCAGCAGGCCCTGACAAATGGCCTTAAACAATTTGTCATCTGTAGTGACTCGAACTACGCCCGACATAGCTTCGTGTCCCATCTTCCGTATTGGAAGGGTAACGGCATGAAAAATGCCCGGGGCAAGGAAGTAAAGAACAAAGAGTTGTTCCTGGCCAGTGACAAGCTCACGACCGAGGCTGGAATGATGGTTTACTGGAGGAAGGTGAAGGGACACTCCCAGGTGAAGGGACCTGACAAAGACGGGAATGATGAGGCCGACCGGCTGGCCAAATCTGGCGCCTTAGAGGGTGAACCCTGGCAGTTCCAGCAGGAATGGCTACCCCCAGAAACCGTGGCTGAGGTCAAGGCGGTCACCCGAAGCAGGGCTAGACAGGATGTCGGAGCTGACCCTCAATCTGTAGTGCTTGGGTCACAGGGTTTTAACACCGATCTTGCGGAAATGCAGAAACAGGACCCAGCAATTGGGCAAATGTATCAGCATATCGCTGACCCAGTGCGTCAACCTCTTTCGGAGCAGGTGCTGAGCCAGTCTCCGGAGCTGAAGGAGCTGGCAGAGGTGAAAGACAACCTAAAAATTATAAAGGGGTTGTTGGTTTGTGTACCAGTTGCACAAGGTGTCCCAAAGTGGGTAGTTCCCCGCTGCCATCGGGGGGTCATGATCCAACACGCTCATGACGAGCCCTGTGGGGGCCACCGGGGAATCAAGGCCACGTATGACACTATCCAGCAGGTGGCATTCTGGCCTCACATGGGCCAAGACATCGCCGCGTATGTAAAGGGGTGTCTGACGTGTAGCCAGTTCCAACCATCACGGCCCTTGCACCGTGCACCACTCCAGAAAAAGGGCATGACATTCCCCTGGTCCAATCTACAAATGGATTGGGTGGGGCCGCTGGTGAGGTCATCCAGAGGGAACAAATATTTCCTCACTGTTACGTGTGCATTCACAAAATGGATTGAGTGCCTCCCAGCACCCAACGACACGGCAGAGACAAATGCAGTGCTGTTGGTGAACCATGTGTTCAGTCGATGGGGACTCCCCCTGACCGTGGACTCGGATCGGGGAACCCATTTCACAGCTACAGTAATGGCAACCCTGTGGAATATGCTTGGGGTCAAGGCCCAGTTGCATATCTCCTACCACCCTCAATCCTCGGGCCAGGCAGAAAGGGCAAACCGAACGGTGGTTAGTATGTTAAAAAAGTTTGTCTCCCCCAGCAGTAGGGACTGGGACATTAAGCTGCCCCTGGTTCTGATGGCCATCCGAGCCATGCCCCATTGCTCTACAGGGGTCCCACCTTTTGAGATGATGACAGGTCGGAAGATGACTCTTCCCCTACACTGTCTTTATGGGGTGGAGGACCTGAGCACGACGGGGGCTGCTACGGCCCATCAGTATGTGTCAGACTTGCGAGCACATCTGCAGGCAACCTTTGCTTTTGCCCAGAACAATCTGGGAAGGAGTGCAGAGGGTAGGAAAGCATACTATGACCGAAAGGCAGTTAACCAGGAACTCCAAGTAGGAGACAAGGTCCTGTACTTCCAATTTGCCAAACCCACAGGGGTGGCCCGGAAGTTCTTACCCAGTTGGACAGGACCCCACGAGAATGTCGATAAGGTATCACCGGTAGCTTATCGAATTCGGATTGAAAAAGGAAGGCAATCTCTGGTCTACAAGTGGGTGCATCGCAACCACCTCCGGTTGTATCGCCCACCTCAAATGGCGCCGGAGGACACAGAATAGGGTTAAAAGTCTAAACCCGATCAAGAGGGGGGTGCCCTTTTGTAGCTGCAGGTAGTTAGGTACTGTAGTGTAGGTCCTCCTAGGAAAATATATTCAAAATTATAGTGGAACTGTACCATGTGCCTCATCTGTGTTCCAGAATGGGAATCCTAAAACTGCCACGGCTGGTCCTGACAGTGCTGTGGATCGCCTCGACACAGCCCCTTGAAGTTGTGGAACCCGGTCCTCCTACCAGCATAGTCCTGCAGGACGCTCCCGGATTGTTGTTAACAAATTGCAGAACACATACTCAGCGAGTGTATGTGCGGCTGGACCCAAGTGATGTGTTTCGGAAGCACATCAACATGAACAGTAGGGTGTCCTATCATGGCAGGCAGTGGGCTAAGGATGCTGTATGGCATGCCCAGCTAGACACTATACACATGCTCCGCCAGCTGAGGAAGGCAACAGTCAGCCAGGAGGAGATGACAGGCCTCAGCCGCCCCAAAAGGTTCTTGGGGGGTCTGATTGCTGCGGCCTCCACTGTGGGTTCGCTATTTTCAGCTGGTCTGTTTGCTGCTAACACTGTCACCCTGACCACCCTGAGAAGGCAGGTGTCTGGGTTACGTAAGGAAATGCCAGAAATTCAGGACAGGCTGTATCAACAGCAGCAGCGGCTGGAAAGCCTAGGGAAAACCTTCCAGGGCACAATATTAGCAGTAAACCTTCATGCAGCAGTGTTAAATAACACCCTCCACACCGTGGGCAGGATTGTCGACGTGTTACAGTGGGATTATGCTTACGTGCAACAGGTCAGGATGCTGATGCAGGATTTGCTTAGGGAGCTTAGTGCCACGGTAACTAGCCTAGCCATGGGACAGATTCCAACCTACTTGGTTCCACTGTCCTTAGTAGAAGAAGTACTGAAGACAACCACTTCCGAGATGGTGCAGCCATTGCAGGTACATCTTGCATACAGTCTAGGCAGTGCCATTCCTATACATGTCAACCCCGAAGCCAAGGAAATAGGTTTCCTGTTGAACTTTCCCATCGTGAGTAGCAAGGATATCTATAGACTCAAGTCTATATCGAACGTTGGCTTCTGGAGGGGAGACATGCATGTGAAGTTGACCACCCCACCGCTCGTAGCTTACCAGGAGGATGATCCAAATTTGTATCTTGTTCCAAACCTGGAACTGTGTATATCAACCAAGGATATCCACTGGGTATGCCCGAGTAAGCCATTCCTTAGGGACACAACTCAGAGGTTGTGTGGTATCAGAAAGGGGGCTGCCACTGAAAAGTGTAAGGCCACAGTGACGAGCAAAAGTGAGGTTAATGAACCCCAGGTTGAGCAGGTGGGAAAGAAATGGCTGGTCAGCACACCACAGTTAACGGTTACAATAACCTATGACAGGCATGATACAGCTACCGAAGTGCAGCTACCCAACCAAACAGTTTCTCTACAAGTTCCTGAAGGAGCTATAGTGCATCTCAACGATTTAGCACTGTATCACCTGGAGTCAGAACTGTATGAAACGGAACTCGAGATTGTGGACGCTTTCAGAGGACACAGCGTTGACTTGGATGAGAGAATCCAAGAGACAGTAAGTCTTGAGGGTGTACAGGTAGTCGAATTTGTTCTTAACGACACAAACTTAAAAACTACACTGGTAGGTCCCAAGCACAGTCGTTGTGGATCCTCTGGGGCGCTAGGAACAATAAACGTGGTCATCTTGACACTGCTGCTGGGTAGCTGGATCATGGCTGGGGTAATGTGTTGGATGCTGTTCTCTCGTATCAAAGCCTTGTGGGGTAGTTTGAATGAGACAAAGGGAGCAATGGTTTATCACCGAAATCAGGTAACCACTCCCAAACGTCTGCCTGCTGCAGAGCTATCCGATACTGATAGTGAACTGCCGGAAGTTTAAGGTCTAGGGCTAATGATGATGCCCAATGCCTCATTCCTAGGTACCTTATAACTGAGAGCAGGTATACGCAATGTTCTTTCCAACACTATTTCCTGTACAAATTCTCGAGAGGTAGAACCCACCGTGGTACAACAAACATCACTTAACTCTGTTTTTGTTTTGAAGGCAACAACGCCTCAGGACCTCGTGACCTTCAAAAAGGGGGGATATGTAGCGGCAATGCTTGTTAATAAGACAGAATTAAGCGTTGGTATGCTCCTAAAGGAGGCCCCATCTCACCCTCCATCTCTGTGGTGCAACCACAGAGAAAGAATTCATGCAAGTTGATTTAAGATGTTTTTCTTTTGATAAGAAGCAAGCTCCCAGACGGGGATGCCATTAGCTAAGCCTGGCTATCATGATCAATGATCATCCATTGGCGCCTATCAGTCTAGGGAGTGCCGAATGGACATCTGGACTGCATTCCTAAGTGTCAAGAGTAAGTGACTTATATCTCACCTTGACCAACCAATCAGGGACTGGCAGGGCGTGGTAATACCACGTTGGTCTCCAATGCCCGCCAAACTCTCAACCAATCAGCACACATCTGGGTCTTGATCAAAAAGGGAGCGCAAGCTCAGTTCTGAGCTCTCCTTGGCCATTTTCGCGCATCCTCAGAGACAATCACGTGACAACTGCTGTTGTCTGCAAAAGGACTTGGACTTTGTTCTAAGCGCGAGGCCGAGGATCCCGTACGTACTCAGAATTCTACCAACGTGAATGCTCCGCTTGATCAACGGCAGCCTACAGTTGGACCCTCGTCGACAACCTGAATAGCTTATTCAGAAGCAGCGCTGGACCGGGAACGAACCAGTTTCTTCCCAGGCAAAAGAGTGACTTGTGAGGACTCGCGGTCACACTCTGTGCATAGAGACTTTCTACTAGCCAGCTGGTAGATCCCCTCGGAGCAACGACTGCCCTGTGCGCCACAGTCAGATTCCTCCGCCCTTCCTACTCCGAGCTGCACCTCGACTGGTTGGCCGGTAGCCAGAGGATGCCGACACAACGCCCATTGGACAACCGCTGCAACAGAGCCTGTCAGCTGGTTTGGTGTTCGTGCCGGGAAATTCCAAATCCATACACAATGGATAAGTAAACCCCATGTTCTACATTGCGTCTCGAGAATTCAATTGTACCTCAACACAAGTTGTTATCAATTTAATTCATGAGTAATGTATTTACTTCCGAGTTTAGAGTAACAGTGGGTAATAACACTGATTAGCGATTCGGTAACCGAACGATATATATTGAAATATATTCTCTGTTGTGTATCTCTTTGTGTTTGCATCTCTTCGAGATTATATACCTTGTATATTGATAACCCTCACAGTAAGGTCTGCCGCTTGTATCCAGGCAGACTAGTATATGTTTGGTGCACAGTTTATATTAATAAATGTATCTCGTGTATTGAACCCGTGTGTGTGCGTTGTTAGTTGTTCTGACGATTGATTTTCTAAAAGCCCCAACGAACAACCTCGTGATTACTGCTACAATTGATAATTGTCTCAGTAAACCCATCAAACCACTACAGGCTCCTTATCCAGGAGGCAGGCTCAGTGTTTTTCACGAGCATCAATGCACAGTTTTTGTGCAGGTTCATCTGAAAAGAAAAGACATCTCATGTCTCCCTCTGTCATCTGTGAGCTTCAGCAGTTGTCTTTGTGATGACCTTGCCGTTGTAATCACACAACACCTCTCCCTTCTGGAAACACCTGGAAGTCACAAACTTCTTCCCCTTCACAGGATCGTCAGTGATGCTCAGGCCTTCCCAGATTTGATACTTTATCAACTTTTTAATTTGCATGTCATTTGGTGGCAGTCCTGTGTTGGGCTTCCACTTCTCAAGCACTTCAGACACTGTTGATACATTGGCTGACCAGTCCATCTTCTCCATCTCCTTTCACAGCTGCTGACTTGGGCATTACAGCGCAGTTTAGTGAAGTAAAGATGAAACGGCTGATAAAACACAAATAAAATGCAATTAAGGTACATTCCAGATTTTCTTAAATACCGTACATGATTGGAGCTATGCAGGTGGAGGTCTTTTGTTCGGTATTAACATGGATTTTAATTGGCTTCTATGAAAATTGGCCATGGTGTGAGTGAGTCCTGTGATGGACTGGTGTCACATTATGGGTGATACAGTACTTTGCATCCACTGCTTGCCAGGATGGTTCCAGTTCTACCACAACCCTGAATTGAGTGGATGGGTATATCAATGTAGCCATCAACTTGCATGTTCCTCTTCTTCACTCAATGCAAAGGAAGCCAGCTGTTGTTTGAGGTTTTGTGCTCTTTAACAGGAATTATGACCATTTTTGTGCCCACTTGTTGAAACAACACTTTCTTTGCACCCATTCCTCAACCTGTAATAGCGAGAAAATAAAACTGAATACACCAAACTGTAAAAATCCCATATATGTAATTTCTTACTTTTGTTGTATGAAAGTATTCTTACTGTCATGTTCTTTACCACCCCTGGGTGCTACAGGTGCTTCAGCTGGAGAAAGGCCTGCAGGTAATACAGTACAAGAAGCTGCTCAGGCAAGGTGATGTCTTGCCCAGTCTGTGCAACACATCTCTCTTTGCAACCATCAACACCTTCCAGCAATCCTTCGTACTTGGTTCTGGACTCTGCAACTGTCTATATCTGTGGGAGAAATTAATATTCATCAACTTGTTTTTGTATTCAGATTAAAAGTACAACTGAAAGAAGATTTAAAATGAAAATGACCTATTTTTAGTAATCTCTTGGCAACATTCTTACTGTTCTTCTTCTGAATATCCTTTAGGATACTTTGGAAGTTGATGATGAGGTTAGCCAGGCTGGGATCCTCTACTTTCACACTGATATCATTTAGGATGTAGCCCAAAAAATGGTTTATGTTCTTAATATAATTAGCAATGATTTGGTGAGACAGTCCAGTGGTCTTCATTTGGTTACAATAATTGTTGTTTTGGATAGGCCCTTTACAAAGTTTAAGGAAGATGCAGATGGATCCATAAAAACAGGAATCTGGAAACATTTTCTACCTGACAAATGTAGAGTCACTATGTTTATGGCTGAGATTTCACATGGGTGAATTTTAAGCTAAGGAGTAAAAACATGTGCTATGGAAATATCACTGCTCAATTTTAAATGCCTTTAAAAATAAATACCTCCTGAGAGCAATCTGCCACTCCAAGATCCTTGGTAAGGTCCTGTTTAAACCCAGCCAGGTGAGGAGCATCCAGGGAGTGCGTTCTGTCCAGTCCAGCCTGGGTCACCGTCTTCCTGAGAGCCTGCTGATGGCTTTTAAGAACTGGGGGGACAGTAGGAATACAAAATACACATTTAAACATTTTTACTTCTAAGACAAACTAGAATACAAGTATAAAACAAAAGATACATTTGGAAAAAATAGAAAGTTCTCCAGAACTCACATCTTCCCCTTCCTCTTCCACTTCAGTCTCTGGAATCTCTTCCTCCTGGACAGCAGCCTCTTGCTCAGGGCATCTGGACCACTGGTATATCATTTTAACATACCCTTACATAAAGGTAAAGGTTAGAAATGAAACAGAAGAAGCCTTATAAATTATAAATATCTTACCTTGCTGATGTGTCTTCAGGATTCCACATAAAACAGTCCATGGACTCCGCCAGTCTCACATTCTCACCACACATGAGCCCTATGCTCTTGCAATCCCTGACCTGCCCATTCCTCAGGTGATTCAACAAGTCCTTCCTGGCCTGGAGAAGGAACTTGCTGATCTCCTCTGCTGAGGCTCATTTCATACACACCCTCTTTAGGTGAAGAGGAAACTGGTCAAATGTCTTCAGGCAGGTCTTGCACACCAGAGGAATCCTCATGGGTCTCTCTTGAAAATAAATAACTTTTGTGTAAAGGAACAAGTCAAGACTGTTTCAGTTTCTTAACCGAGCCTTAATTTTCTCTCCAATAGCTTCACCATATTGTTTATTGTATTTTTATCAGAATTATACCTTGCTCTAAAATAATGACTTTATAAAACAACTTAACTCTTACTTGGTCTTGTTCGCAGTCTTTCCAGTAGAAGTCGTTGTAGAATTTAAAAACTGCTGTGATAATTTGATCTGCCCGAGTGTCCTTCCCTAACCCAGTATTGATAGCTTGTGTACTGTAGGGTCCAAAGGTGGTGTTCTGCAATTTCCTCCCATAATGTTTCTTTGATCAGTTGGAAGCAAGTGTGAAAGCTTCCTCCCAGTGGGTAAGCTCAAGATCCTCTAGTTGTATGACAGATTTTCCTCGTAGTGCTCTTTGAGGATCTGCAGTGTGGTGTGAAGCCAATTTTTGGAATTGCTTACCAGCTTCAAATATGTGAGTTTGGGTGGCTTGGCAGGTTTTATGAGGCGCTTGAGTTCCTCGGTCTTCCGTCGTAGGCTGGTGGGTGCTCGGTTCTCCCGTCCAATAAAACTGCTGTGTTTTGTAAATGGTGGACTGTTTGGATCATTTTGTAGATGATCCTGGTTCCTTGTTGGAAGGTATCCTGTCTGTTTGACATGTTTGTTGTGTAGGCAGTGTGGAGGGTGACCGTACGGTTGCGTGCGTTGTCAACTCTGGATTGATCCATACTTACCATTTAAATGCCTAAAGCTTCGTTGACACCGTTAGGTTTCCACTGTTAGGCAGCTTTACCTCTGTAGAATCTGTGGCTCCATAGGAAGACAATCTTGCCTTTCTGTGTGTCGCTATGTTTCTGCCTGGGTCTTCTTCAGGCATTGTTCTGGAACACTGTGTCCATGCTGGCCTGTTTTTATCCTGTTTTGTAAGGGGCAGTGTGTTGTAGTTCCTCCTAGGGGGCTAGTTTGTATCCTATGGTCTGTGTTCCTTCTGTACGTTTCTGTATGAGTAGGTGCAGTTTCAGTTGGTGAATGGGTTTCTGCTTTCCCTGGTGGAGATTATGCATGGACCATTAACATCTCAATAGGCAATCAGGGTCTTTTGTTTTCCTCCCTAGTAGGACTGTGCAAGCTGTGCGAGTTTCCATAGCTGATTGGTTTCAGTTATTCTTCTGTTTGTTGCATGTTAGTATGGTGAAGAGTTCCAGTCCCTGTAGGATCTGGCTAGTTAGGAGAGGGGAGCAAAGCTCCTTCTCCCAGATTTTGTCCAAGAGGGGACCATCTGGGACAAGGAGAGCACTCTCCTTCCAACGACTAAAACCCTCCCAGTTTTTCTGATGTTCAGGTCTTGCGTAAAGATAGTATTAAGTCTTTTGATCCACTCCCTTTCCTTTTTCTTTCTTTCTATCTCTGTCCAGTTGGGGTTGCTTTCCAGTCCCGTGGTTCCTGATGTACCTGTGTTGTGTCAGCTGGGTTCGGATGGAGTTACCCGTTCCTCCCACATAGGTCACCCCGCACTTTTTGCACTGGATGCTGTAGATGGCGTTATTGATGTTTTCTGAGAATGCCCTTTGCAACTGGAAGATTTCTTTAGTTTCTTTGTTTTGGATCATTGTTTTCTGTTATGAAATGTTTGGCTCTTGGTGTATATGATCTGTTTTGCACAGGTTTTAGCTTGCTTTGGACTAATTAATGCTGAAGGTTTTTGTTTTTTTCTGTGTGCAGATATGATTTTGTGCTCCCTTAGTATGTTTGTGTTTTGTAATATCATGGTTTTTGGTTGGTTTTTATGCTGAGTTGAGAATGTGATGTGTTGAGGGGTATTTTTCTGTCATCTGGAGTTTTTCTATTTAGAAATGTTTGTGCCACATTTTTGAGGAAACTTTGTGTGTATCTTCTCTGGCATAAAGCTTGGAAGAGTGTGTATTTGGCTTCCTCAAAGTCTTGTTGTTGTGTACAGATTTTGTGGAAGTGTAGGAGTTGTGATTTTACCAGTCCTTTTAAAGTATGTTTTGGGTGGAAGCTATCCTTGTGCAGTAAGCCGTGTGAATGTGTCTTTGAAAAATACCTTGATGTCCAGTTTGTCTGTGTTGTTGAAGGAAGAAACCTTGTATGTGGTGGTATCTAGGAAGTCTATCAGGCTACCATGCTTGGTGTATTTGAGTTTAATGGACCTGTGGTGTGTGTTGAGGGCGTTAATGATTTCTTGTAAGGCTTGATATGTGCTGCCTATATGTTTATTTTTTATATCTTTGCCCTGGGATGGACGGGTGTCCTTTCCAGGGTGTAGCCTGCCATGTGTCTATTTCTTGCCACGTTTTAAAGTGGAGTTACAATCTTACTATTTTTACAGTTTTAAATTGACATTTACAAATGTATATTGAAGCAGCTACCCACCTGAACTAAACTATGTCAGCATGTGTAGTCTGCAAAGGAACAAGTAATAGGTTTATTCCATACTGAAAAGAGAAGAGAGAAAACTCAATGTTTCGGCTGTGAAGCCTTCTTCAGGTGTGAGAAAGACAGGGCAGATTACAAAGATTAAATAGCACAGAAGAACAAAAGCTGGGAGAGGGGAGGAGGCAGGAGCAGCAGAGAGGCCACACAGGAAGTGCAAAATGGAGAGAGGTGAAGAAAGGTGTGAAGTCAAAACCTGCAAGAGAATAGAGAAGATTACATTAAAATAAGTCAGTCATTGAGAGATCCTGGCTATTTGAGGTGAAAAGAAAAACTATGGGCTTGGAGAAATCTTTAACCTTCCCAGCCCTAATATGTTCTCTGAAGCATTCTCCTAGTCTCCTTTCGGTTTCCCAAATGTAGATAGCTGGACATTTTTTGCAAGAGATACAGTAAATGAGATACAGGATGTTGTCAGGGTTATCTGGAATTGTCCTGTGATGCCCTGAATGTCGTTAGATATGTATTTGCAAGTGATGCAGCGAGTGCTATTGCAGGGGAAGGTGCTGAGTGTGAGGGAGCTGTGAACAAGAAGCTTATTTGGTGGTCAGCGATAAGAGATGATTGGGCGGTCAGAAAAAAGAGTACCAATGGAGGGATCGTCCTGTAAAATGTATTCATTGTTAATGATGGTCCTGGGGATAGAAATTGGGTTAGGGTGGTAGGGAAGCACCGAGGGAATGCAGTTGTGAGACTGGGAGTTCCTGATTGAGTTGATGATCCGAGGGCTGTTTTTGGCCCGGGAGTAGAATAAAGCGACACCTTTCATCAAACATTTTGACAGGTACCACGCCCCCTTTTTCAGCCAATGGGAGGCCGTCATGGGCAGATGTCCTGCCCCCTTATCGGCCAATGGTGCAATGTTATGGGCGGATGTCCCGCCCCCTCGAGAGCCAATGGTGTGGCATAATGAGTGTTGTTGTCCCGCCTTCCACCCCTAGCAGCCCCAGGCCTCAGGGTCCAAATGCCCACCACCGCATCCCCTTCGATTTATAAATAAGTGTGTGAAAGAGCGTATTAGCAACGAGGGATGGAAGGTGATCATGTCTGCTGCAAATTTGAATGCAATCTATTATAACCCTCGGGAATCGGCGGTGTGGGAAGTCTGGTGAGTGCAGCGAGTTTCTGGGATGTGAGCGCACGCACGCACGCACACTGACTGACTGACTGAGTAAAGTGTCACAGAAAGAACTCGCAGGACAAATAGCATGTGAAATGTGAACCACTTTATTTCATCAGTAGGTTTTAAATTACAGAAACATCCCAGTATACACTTTTAAACTTTTCACACACATTACAGACTACTGCTTGCAAACGCCAATTAAATGTTGGTGCAGAAAATTAGTTGTAGCTATCGCCCCAGAATTGTTCAGAAACTCAGCAGCATCTGAAAAAGCATTTATAACGCCCTTTCTCTTGCCATTTCTATAGCCATGAACACCGAACTCGGCGACCTTAACAGAGCAAATAAAGTAGCCTGAGTGATCAGAGGGACGGTGTTACCACAGGTTCTATGTAAAATACGTTGTATTTTGGAATACAAACCACTGAATCCGCCAGGCTTCAGTTTCTGATCTGAAAACATCAGAATCGCAGTAATTTCACTCATGTTCTTTACATGCACATCTATCTCTTTAACAAATTCAAGGACATTAGCATTCAGTTAATTGATTTTCATTTCAAACTTTGCAGAAAGAAGAGTGTAAAGCACTTTTTGTAAGAATTCTTACGTATACATTCGAAATTTTTCGTTCTTCTCACAATGGCACACCTGTGTCTGTAAAACAGAGTGAAAGCTCTATTCACATTGCGAGTATTTCACAGCCCTGGTTTTACATAGATCTTTTTTCTTTTCTGTAAAAATAAGTATAAATAAGTATAAAATAAGTTTTGCAACGCACCAAAAGTCACGTGTAGTATTTTTCCATCTACCTTTACAAGTAAGGAGCGTACATACTCATATGGCGAGCGGTCGTCAATTATTTTTCTCAGCAAGTGCTTTATACTCCGCTCAGTATCATCTGTAAAAGTATAGGCACCCAGGCCACTGGCGATGTACAGAACAGCCGATAAAATTCGGGCTAAACTGAGACACTTATAAATTTCTAATGCGGCAAACAACACATCTTTGTACTGTAACATGACCAGGGGAAGGGTCATTTATAACAGGTATTTTCGGAATGACCTACTTAAAATACTAGATATGGACCTTAGCAAAATGGCTGCCAAAAAGAATCAGCTGACCGGTAAATGGAAAGGGTCTACCCTGAGAAACAATGAGACACAGCTGAGCCGCATCAGGAACCGAAATATAAGTGCCCTGGAGGCAGTGAACAGGGCGGAAGCCGATAAGGTGAATGCGGTTTGGAGGAAAAGAGAGGAAAGAGGTGTATGTTAAAGATCGGGCTAAAGAATAACGGACTACTGAAAGGAGAAAAGGTTTATGGTTTTTGGATTACGGACACTGGATAAGGATACATCGCGGATTGGCTTTATTACGGACTTTTGGAACTCGGATCGAAACAGGATTAAGGGAACGGATTACGGACTGTATTTGGAAGATAGTTGGAGGAAGAAATGCCACGAAACTCAGGAAAGAAAAGTGTGGTGTGAGTACTACTTTCATTTACATAAACTTTCCCCCGGAGACACCACAGTACCCATCCGCGCACCCGACAACCAGGCATGTGTGACCCCAGTGACCTGGATGATTAATCAAACAGGCCGCGCATTCATCAACCACAACCCCCTTTAAACAATGGTTGAAGGTGCAACATACCACCGACTTTACAATCTGATCCATAGCATCGGGCTCATTAGAGCCATCGTTAGCTAAACTAGGTTGAACATCATCATTAATCACATTTTGGCGAACACACATGAACAGACACGAAACATTCAACCTTGATGGTAGTTTGAAGATTGATGCGTCGACCTCTTCGTTATTCTATTAAAGGAAAAAAGAAAAGGAAGGCTTAACAAAATAAATAGGCATGCTTTTTACCTAAAATATTTAAATTGTAATGCCTCTTTTGTGTTTGAGTTCTTCGTTTGCTTCGAACTTGCTGTGGTTTAATATTTACCATTTGTAGCAACTCTTCATCAGTCGTTGACGGACCCGCAACACCTGAATCACCATCAGAGTTCACATGACAGCCACTGTCACACACCACTGAGTGCTGGGTCAGCTTTTGCTAAAAAGAAGACAAAGTGTTGAAAACGAAATACGCTAAACGCAGATTGAAACAACAATTCCACTATCAGAAAAAATATTTTAGCAACCTACTTCTTCAGTTTGCATAGCAGAGGAATCCGATGATTCACTACTCAAAGAAGCCATCTTCGCAGCAGTCAATATCGGGGCCGCACAGCTCAGGTGTCACACTTCAAAACTGGCAAGTCGGCTAATTTAAACATAAACTCCAAATTTGTAACCATGCTCAAGACATTTTTCAAATGGTTGTGATGTTTTAGAACGCCACACCATATCCCCCCGCCCCAAAATCACACGTGTTTTATCGAGAGTGAAAAGTAATCACGTTGAATTAAAATATGTAAGCTTATTTCAATGACAAATTCTCAACAACTTTTCAAAAGTTTGAAATGATTTTCCACGTACCGTGAACGTAAAGTCTTTAAACCTTAAAAATATTAACATGCAACCTAAGCCTCAAATGATGTGTGTTTCTCTAGAAAAGAAATTACATTGAATCAAAAAATGTAAAGCTTATTTTATCTTTTGAGAAGAGCATTGTAGGGCGGGACTTTATATTTTAGTGGATAGGTCATAAAAGTGTTAAAATAATTGAATAAGACACATTTAGCAGCGATAACCTATAAGCACGAGCAAAAATTGATCTTTATAACGCTTATAGATTTTAACAATATAACAGACTTTACAAAAATGTTTACTTTTAAAATAAATATTACATCACAACATGTCCACACCCAAGCACCTACCGTTAAAGGTTATGGGATGTAGAGATACAGTATATAAGGTTCATGATAAGAATAAATGGCTGGCGATAAACCTTTCCTCGATCCTTTGCGGACTTGTAAAACTGTTCATGATCAGAATAAAAAACGCTCACGCTAATACACAAGCACCCGTGAATCGCCAAAGCTGACAAATAAACAGACGGACAAGCCGCACTGCATGTGTGAACAGGGGAATGAGCAAGCGAGCGGGGATAGGGCGCCTCCTGCGCTTAAAAGCTTACAGCACCTGGTATTCCCAGGCGGTCTCCCATCCAAGTACTAACCAGGCCCGTCCCTGTTTAGCTTCCGAGATCAGACGAGATCAGGCGTGCTCAAGGGGGTGTGGCCGTAAGCGAGTGCAAGGCTCGCTGGCACCCTTCTTATAGAGAGGACAGCTCCGTCACCTCTTTTACGACGCTGCTTTATTTCCCTTGCGTTTTTCTCTTCTTCCCACGTTCTCTCTCTTCACTGCCTTCGTCCCCGCTCTATTTCACTTCAGCCTTTCACTTGTAGCGGCAATGGTTGTTAATAAGACAGAATTAAGTGTTGCTGTGCTTTTTCTAATGAGGCCCCATCTCTCTGTTCATCTCTGTGGTGCAGCCACAGAGAAACTATTCATGCAGGCTGATTTAAATATGTTTTCTTTTGATAAGGGACAGCTCCCAAATGGGGATGTACTTAGCTAAGCCTAGCTGTCATGATCAATGGTCATCCATTGACGCCTATCTGTCTAGGGTGTGCCAGATGGACATCTGGACTGCATTCCTAAGTGTCAGGAGTAAGTGACTCACATCTCACCTTGATCAACCAATCAGGGACTGGTAGGGCCGAGTAACCCACGTGGGACTCTGATGCCCATGGAACTTTCAGCCAATGAACGAGCTGAAGTTCCTCCAGGTAACAACAGGCAACACAGAGGGCCTGAGAGACTATTTCCTGGACTTTTCTAAAGGGAATTCAAAGGAGAATTCCAGGGCAGGACGGCCCAGGAGCAATAGGCTCCCAAGGGCAGGACATTCTCGCAGTGCGCCTCCTGACCATCCTAAGACTCAGCCCGGACAACCACGGAACGGCCAGTGTGTCCGAGTGCCAGAACTTTCCTTTGTTCTAAGAGTCTAGAGCGGAGGTTGCCAGAGAGTAACCAGAGGATCCACCTGAGGTAAGCACCAGCAGCAAGCCTTGTGAACAGGTCGGAACTGTGGACAGCTGAATCACTATTCAGAACTAGCGCTTCATCAGGAATGAACTGGTCCTCTTCCTGACTTGCTGGGACCCACAGTCATCTTTTCTCCTGTGCACAAACTTTGCTAGTTAAAGCCAACACTAACTAGCCGGTCAGTGAGCATCTGCAGCACAGCACAGCCTGGCACGGAGCCAGAGAGCCCGCAGGAGATCTGAATCCCCAGAGATTGGATGAGTATTCAACTTCAATGCATTACAGCTTGAGAATTCAATTGTTATCCCAACCAGTTGATATCAATTTAATTCCTAAGAGTTATGTACTTGTTTTCAGTATCTAATGTAGAAGTTGTAACCAAGTTCACTTTATGAAACGATCTAAATGAATGATATACTGAACGTATGTCCTCTTGATATATGTAACTCTTTGTAACTGATTGTATATATACCTTTTGTATTCTGATAACCCTCTCGATAAGATCTGTTAGGTTTATATGCATATTTTATGTATTAATAAATGTATCCTCGTGTATTAGTACCCGTGTGTGTGTGCGTTGTTTGAGTTATATCGCATGGTTGGATTCTAAGGCCATCAAAAGAATCATTTTGTGATTTACGGCTACAATTAATAAATGTCCCCGTACATGCCCAAACCCTACAGAACTGGTGCCTTCAGAGAGCACACTACATTTATTGGCGTCCCTGGACGGGCTATGGTAAGACTGAAATGAGTCAACCAAGCGGAATAATTCAATATAAAACACCGCGGGTTTCATACTCGACAATACAGTGTGCTGAAAGCCGAAAGGAAAAAAGTTCCCCTTGCTCTTTAAGCAGTGCTTGATTGTTTTGTGATCTTTTGCGATCTACTGGGTTGATTGCATACTTGATCTTGTGGTTTTCTGTGGTAGAACTGTGATTTCGTACTGAAAAGTAATACTCTTTAAGTTTAACGATGGTTGCTAAAAGGTCTGAATTCAAGTCGCTATTAAGCACTCTCTCTAGCAGCGACAGGTCTGACCACGATCTCCGTCATATCTCCGTCAGCGGAGAAGCTAGGAGAATAAACCTCCATTCTCTGAGAGAGCTAGCGAAGGACATGGAGAGATTTGACCCTGCAGTGTCAGAGAATAATATCGAGAGTTATATTGAAGACCTCAGGTATACCCTGCAGTACCTGCCAAACGCTACAGAACAGGAAAAAGTATTTCTGGTCAGGAATACTAGCAGCAGAGCTGTACATGAGTGGATGGCTAGGCAGATGAAGAAAGTCTGTGATGACTTTGAAGAGCTGTGTCAAGCACTTATCAGAATACAGTGCGTTTATTGACCCGACTGCCGCGATAGCCGCCGCCCTTAACATTAAGCACGAGAGAGCAGAATCCCCTCGCGAATATTACGAGAGACTTAGATGAACTTATTTTGCAGGGCGAAATGATGAGGGTTGTGAAGAGAACACACATTTCAAGGGTTTATTCATTGCGAATCTCCACCCGTCAGTCAGAAAGATGATCTTAATGCATACAGATGCACAGACCATGAAAATGACTGATATTAAGAGATTCGTGCAGAAAGCCTGGGAGTATGATGTCCAAAGTCGCTCTGAGCAAAAAGCTGTTAAAGCGACTGTGTTCGCCGTCAGAGCCAGCAGGGTTAATTCCCCCCTGCTTGAAGGAGCACAGGCTCCTGAGCTGGCTAAGCCCCGTTCCAAAGCAGGCACACAGGACCACACCCAGCGTCCTAAGTTCCATGAGAACACCGGGGAAGAGAAAGGGCTAGATAAAGCTGAACAAAAGGATTCAGTAGCCGCCCGCCTGGCCAGGCTTGAACAAGTTTTATTAGGACAGAGACAACCGCTCCCCAAGGCTGCCGGAAGCGTGAATGAGCTGATACTCTCCACTGGAGGAGGCGGAGACCCGCCCCCTCTCCCTCCCTCAGTCTATCTGATTGAATGGAAGGGTTCCTGCCTGGATGAGGTCAGCCACTCCCAAGCGAGTGCTGACTCCACCCCTGAAGTCACAGAGCAGGCAGTAAAACAGAGAGGAAAAGCAGGAAGCTTTTACCTCAAGGCTGCCATGGGAGATGTCTTACACAGTGAGACATTGATTGACACTGAGGTTGAAAGGTGTTTGATGTCATACAGCAAGCTCAAACGGGTAGAAAAAGAAAAGGGCATGCGACTCAGAGAGGAACCTTTGGTGGATCACCAGAAAGGCAAGGTGTGGAAACAGGTCAAGGCTCCTAAGCCTTCTGTACAGAAGGAAGGGGGGCCAAGAGGCAGACTGTGCTCACACAGTGCCCACCGAACACAGAAGCCTATGTGGAGATTCCTTCTGTTCCCTCTGGACAAGAAATAAAAATATTTTCTTGTTCCCCGGATATACAGGGAAGTCATGTCCCGGCTGAGGTCACAACAGCCTCCATGCCACAGAAGCGGTGCTCCAAGCAGCCGCCTGATCCACCAGGTAAAGCACACCCCTTTTACATCCCTAAAGAGGAGCAGATCTCCCCACCTGGCGATGAAAAGGAGCTTTCCCTGTGCACCCTGGCACCCAAGAGGGGTCAGGACCACCACCCTGCAGTGGTGGAAGGGATCCAGATGGCAGGAGAGCAGGTTGGTGATGTAGCCCTCACCCTTAGCTCTGAGAGGTCCTCTATTAGTGAGGATCTGCTTGAGCAGCTGTCACGGGGCCACCGCCAGGTGCCCCTGGTGCAACATTCACAGGTTAGAGAGGAGGTCCAGCTGGACGCTGAGACTACTGCGCTGTGGACACACCTGATCCCAGATGCCGATTCCCTCTGCTGTGACCCAGGGAACCTGCAGTCAGGTAACATTATTTCTCACAACTACCAGATAGTGAGTGAGACTGACCTGATTGTTCCTGCCTCAACGGCAGGGTTTCCAACACACCCAGTCCCCCGGAAGGGACAGGGAATGAAAGCCGAGCCGGTTTTCTTACAGCCACCAGCTCAGTCTGTCAGTCTGAGTCTGACCAACAGTGGTTCAGCCAGACTGGAGCTGGATGGTCAAGCCACCCGCCTGTTAGTGCAGAACACGGCAAAGGGGGGTGTCAGAACCCCCGCCCGCACTGACATGGGCCTGGTGGGTGATAGTGAGTTCAAAGACAGTGAACTAGCTATCCCACTGCTGGGGCAGCTCCCTGAACCCCTAGCGAGGGAAGGGGGGAGCGAGCAGGTGCCCTACACCCACGCCCAGCGAACGATTGTAAACATGCCGATAGAGGGATTCCTCAATCAGGAAGTTTGCAGGGTAGACCTGAACAGTGAGACTGGGGTAACAAGTCCAGATCACTCAGGTGCTCCAGATGATCACTCAGCCGAGGTTCAGGCATGCTCCACCGCTGCACCACCCCCTGCAGGGTTCCTAGAGCACAGGTATGAACAAATCGAAAAAGCAGATGCCCTGGAAATGGAGGAGGAGCATCAACAGCTGCGTCAGATCTCCCCAGATTTCCAGGATGTTGGTGCCCAAGATGCCACATGGCATACTGAGAAAGACACCATGTACATACTGCGCCAGCTTAGAAAGGCGACAGTCACTCAGAAGGAGATGACTGAGATCAGCCACCCTAAAAGACTTTTAGGAGGACTGATCGCTGCTGCCACTGTTGTGCGTTTGCTATTTTTGGTAGGTTTGTTTGCTACTGGCACTCTCACCCTGACTGCCCCAAGAAGGCAGGTGTCAGAGATGCCAGAGGGTAGTGACAGACTGTATCAACAGCAGCAAAAGTTGGAAAGCTTAGGGAAAACCCTACAGGCAACTTCCTATGCAACAGGGTTAAACCTTATCCCCCAACCAGTGGACATGATTGCCGGTGTTATACAGTGGGTTTATGCTTGTGTGCAACAGGCCAGAATGTTGACACAAGACCTGTTAAGGGAGTTCAGTGCCACTGTAGCCAGTCTAGCCATGGCACAATTCCCAACCCACTTGATTCCACTCTTCTCAGTAGAGGAGTATGTGACATTAACCACCCCATCGCTCAGAGCTCACCCAGAAGGCAATCCAAGATTGAATTTGGTTCCAAATCTTGAGATGGGTATGGCTACCAAAGCTATCCATTGGCTGTGTCTAAATGATTCACCAATGAAGGGTGTAAAGCTACTAACGAACAGAGGGAGGTTAATGAACCCCATGAAGAGCAGGTGGGAAGTAAATGGCTGGTCAGCACACCACACTTAACTGTCACTATGACTTGTGACAGGCATGATACAGCTACCACAATGCAGCTACCTAACCAACAGTCTCCTGCAAGTTCCCAAGGAGGCCATAGTACAGCATGGTAACTTAACACTGTACGGTCTGGAACCAGACAACATAAGACCAAACTGGAGGTCGTGGATGCCTTCAGGTGCCACACTATTGAATTGGATAGAAATCCAAGAAACACTACGCCCTGAAGAGGTACAGGTAGTTAGTTTGCTTTAATGGAACAAACCTCCAACCCACCCTGGCAGGTGCCCAACACAGGTGTCGTGGTTTATCAGGGGGGCTGGGAACAGGAACTGTTGTTATTGTAACACTACTGCCGGGTAGCTGGGTCATGACTGACAGTGTACTCTGAATGCTGTACTCTTACATCAAGATGTACTCCGGGTAGCATGAATGAGTCAAAGGTAGCATGTCAAAAGAAAGGAAGTTACTTCTTCCCAAATATCTGCCTACAGAGGTATCAGATATTGACAGTGAACTTCCTGATGTGTAATGCCTAGACTGAGATGATGTCTCCTACCGTGTTTATACATACTCCAGATTTTATTCATCCTGTTTGTTCCCAATGCTGGTTCCGGTATGAATTCTCGAGGAGTAATGTGGACATTTAAGGTTAATGTTCTAATGACAAGGGACATCACTTAACTCTGTTTTGTTTTGAAGGCAACAACGCCTCAGGACCTCGTGACCTTCAAAAAGGGGGGATATGTAGCGGCAATGCTTATTAATAAGACAGAATTAAGTGTTGCTGTGCTTTCCCAAATGAGGCCCCATCTCTCTCTTCAAATCTGTGGTGCAGCCACAGAGAAGCTATTCATGCAGGCTGATTTAAAGATGTTTTCTTTTGATAAGGGACAGCTCCCAAAGGGGGATGCACTTAGCTAAGCCTGGCTATCATGATCAATGGTCATCCATTGGCGCCTATCTGTCTAGGGAGTGCCAGATGGACATCTGGACTACATTCCTAAGTGTCAGGAGTAAGTGACTCATATCTCACCTTGATCAACCAATCAGGGACTGGTAGGGCCAAGTAACCCACGTGGGATTCTGATGCCCATGGAACTTTCAGCCAATGAATGAGCTGAAGTTCCTCCAGGTAAAAACAGGCAACACAGAGCTCCAAGACTATTCTAAAGACTTTTCTAAGGAGAATTCTAAAGGAGAATTCCAGGGCAGGACGGCCCAGGAGCAGAAGGCTCCCAAGGGCAGGACATTCTCGCAGCGCGCCTCCTGACCATCCTGAGCCTGGACAACCACGGAACGGCCAGTGTGTCCAAGTGCCAGAACTTTCCTCTGTTCTAAGAGTCGAGAGCGGAGGTTGACAGAGAGTAACCAAAGGATCCACCCGAGGTTAGCATCAGCAGCAAGCCTCGTGAACAGGTCGGAACTGTGGACAGCTGAATCACTATTCAGAACTAGCGCTTCATGACTTGCTGGGACCCACATTCATCTTTTCTCCTCTGCACAAACTCTGCTAGTTAAAGCCAATACTAACTAGCCGGTCAGTGAGCATCAGCATTGCATCGTCACAAGCCGCACAGCACAGCCTGGCACGGAGCCAGAGAACCCGCAGGAGATCTGAATCCCCTGAGATTGGATGAGTATTCAACTTCAATGCATTGCTGCTTGAGAATTCAATTGTTATCCCAACCAGTTGATATCAATTTAATTCCTAAGAGTTATGTACTTGTTTTGAGTATCTAATGTAGAAGTTATAGCCAAGTTCATTTACGAAACGGTCTAAATGAATGATATACTGAACGTATGTCCTCTTGATATATGTAACTCTTCGTAACTGACTGAATATATACCTTTTGTATTCTGATAACCCTCTCGATAAGATCTGTTAGGTTTACATGCATATTCTATGTATTAATAAATGTATCCTCGTGTATTAGTACCTGTGTGTGTGCGTTGTTTGAGTTATATCGCATGGTTGGATTCTAAAGCCATCAAAAGAATCAACTTTGTAATTTATGGCTACAATTAATAATTGTCCCCGTAAATGCCCAAAACCTACAGAACTGGTGCCTCGTGAGAGCACACTACACTGTGAAGGGGAAGAAGTTTGTGACTTCCAGGTGTTTCCAGAAGGGAGAGGTGGTGTGTGATTACAACGGCAAGGTCATCACAAAGACAACTGCTGAAGCTCACAGATGACAGAGGGAGACATGAGATGTCTTTTCTTTTCAGATGAACCTGCACAAAAACTGTGCATTGATGCTCGTGAAAAACACTGAGCCTGCCTCCCGGATAAGGAGGCAAATCGGAAGATGGATAAATCAATCAAAGAGAAAAGACAATGTAAGGGCTGTAAGAAAGTCATTTATAATCAACGAACAGTCTGTCATAATTCTGTCTGTGACAAAAAGGGACATTTTTGAGGGGAGAAGAGCTCCTCTGTGATTACAGCATTTCCAGGAAATAATTTCAAGGTGAAGGACAAGCTCTGGAGTGGTTGGTTCACTGACCATTTCCAAAAAAGAAACTAAGTAAGTATATTAAAGTGCATATTTTGAAGATATTCATTTTCTTGTACCTTGGAATTAATGTAAAAATTATATTCGTGTTAATGTCTTGAAAATAGCATTTCTCATTCTCATCAGCAAGGATATAAGAAAAGATGGAAAGATGGCGATGGTTTACAGAAAGCTCTCTCGTTGTGTGTCTGTTTTAATGTTTATTTATACGTTAATACTCTTGTTTTGTGTTGGACGCTCAATGTCTGTCATTACTTATGATAGACAAACGCTTTTAAACCTGAGGACAGACTCCTTAATGTCATCAAACAACTTTTTTCACGTACCGGACCCCACCTGCTGGATCGGACAAAGATGCGGCAAACAACAACAACAGGTGGGCAGACGCCAGGGGAGACGAGGCGGCGTACTAGCGCGACCACGAAGGCGTCCGCACAGACCACCGCTTCCGTCTATTTTGTTAGCTAATGTTCAGTCACTGGACAAAAAGATAGATGAGCTACATTGTCGGATCAATGCGGAAAGGGACCTGAGGGACTGCTGTGTTTATGCCTTCACTGAAACCTGGCTGAATGCATGCGTCCCGGACACCGCCATCCAGCCAAAGGGGTTCACCATTTACCGCATGGACAGAAACCACCAAGCAACCGGCAAACACAAAGGAGGAGGCGTCTGCTTCCTGGTCAACAGCAAGTGGTGCACCGACGTGAAGGTAATCTCTAAATCCTGCTCGCCGAATCTAGAACACCTGACCATAAAATGTCGACCCTTTTATTTGCCGAGGGAGTTTTCCGCCACTATCATCACAACCGTTTACATTCAACCTCAAGCCTGCGTGGAAGCAGCACATAGCGAACTCCACGACATTATCAACAAGCATGAAAACTCCCACCCAGAAGCCGTCTCAATTGTAGTTGGCGACTTCATCCACTGCACTCTGAGGAAAGTACTGCAAAAATACATTCAGCATGTCACAGTACCGACAAGAGGAGACAATATTTTGGATCACTGCTACACAACAATAAAAGGAGCATACAAAGCGCTTCCCAAACCGAGTTTCGGTAAGTCGGACCACATCGCTCTCCTGTTGCTTCCTGAGTACAAACAGAAGCTGAAGACCTCCCCCATCGCGAACAGGTCAGTGCGTTGTTGGTCTGAGGAGGCGGAAAGCAAGTTAATAGACTGCTTTGATAGTACAGACTGGGACGCATTCAGAGCTCCCGACACAGATTTAAATGAGTATACGGACGCGGTCACCAGCTATATTAAATACTGCACCGACATTTGTGTACCAGAAATGAAAATTAGGTCATTTCCCAATCAGAAACCGTGGTTCAACAACGACATTCGCAATAAAATAAAAGATAGATCCATCGCGTTCAAATCGGGGGACAAAGAGCTGTACAAGAAATCACGGTACGTATTAGAGGAAGCCATAAAACGCGCCAAACGGAGCTACAGAGTGCGGCTTGAAACGCAGTACGCTGACACCCGGAGGCTGTGGCAGGGATTACAGTCAATCTCAGGCTACAAGGGCTGCAGCCAGGAGATTGACACGAACAACGCATCCCTGCCTGACGAGCTGAACCATTTCTATGCCCGCTTTGATGCTCTGAACACGGGCAATGCTGAGAAGACCCCAAGTGTGCAGGGCGAGTTTGTTCTGAAACTCTCAGAGCAGGACGTGCAGAAGACTCTGAGCAGGGTGAAAATCCGTAAGGCTGCAGGGCCTGATGGGATACCACCTCGAGTCCTAAGGACATGTGCAGCCCAGCTGACCACAGTGCTTACGGACATCTTTAACTCCTCCCTGTCACAGTCCATGGTCCCCACCTGCTTCAAAAAAACCACTATTGTTCCAACCCCCAAAAAGGCAAAAGTGACATGCCTGAATGATTACCGCCCAGTAGCATTAACATCTGTGGTGATGAAATGCCTGGAGAAGCTGGTGTTGTCACACATCAACTCCTCCATCACAGAGTCCCTGGACCCCTTGCAGTTCGCCTACCAGAACAACAGATCAGTGGATGATGCTGTCTCCCTGGCTCTGCATACAGCCTTGGAACACCTGGACACTAAGAACTCGTATGTGAGAATGCTGTTTGTGGACTACAGTTCAGCATTCAATTCCATCATACCCAGTCAACTGGTGACAAAGCTCAGGGGATTAGGTCTGTGCAACTCTGTCTGCAACTGGCTGCTGGACTTTCTTATCGAGAGACCACAGGTGGTGCGGATAGGCAATAAAACATCAACACCACTCACCCTGAGCACTGGAACCCCACAAGGCTGCTGTCTGAGTCCAAGGTTGTACTCCCTATTTACTCACGACTGCACAGCAAGACACAGCAACAACCGCATCATTAAGTTTGCTGATGACACCACTATAATAGGACTGATCAGTGATGATGACGAGTCCACTTACATGGATGAAGTTGTACAGCTGCTTAGGTGGTGTCACAGCAATAACCTGGACTTGAACATAAAGAAAACGAAAGAGCTAATAGTGGACATTCGGAGACACAGGCCATACACTCACAGCCCACTCAGTATTGATGGAATGGAAGTGGAAACAGTCACCAGCTTTAGGTTTTTAGGAATTCACATCTCTAAAGATCTAACCTGGACTGTGAACACTGACTCTATCATGAAGAAGGCTCAGCAGTGCCTTTATTTCTTGAGGTGCCTCAAGCGATGGGGGATGCCAATACATGTGTTGGTGAACTTCTACCGCTGCACCATCGAGAGCGTCCTCACCAACGGGATCACCGTGTGGTATGGCAACACCTCTTCGCGAGAAAGAAAGGCACTGCAGAGAATGGTCAATATGGCCCAGAAGATCATCGGCTGCAGTCTCACCGAGATTAAACAGCTCTATGAGGACCGCTGCCGTGGTAGAATTCTGGCCATCACAGAGGACAGTCACCACCCCGGGCATGAGCTCTTCACCCCACTGCCCTCAGGCAAGAGATATAAGAGCATACGGACACTTACCACTAGATTCTTCAATAGCTTCTATCCACAAGCAGTGAGACTGGCGAACACATTTAGCCATCCCCCTCGGACCTCACCTACACCATCACCATCTACCTCTTTATGATTTCTTATCTATTGCACATCTCCAGTCATTGTTTACACGTCTGTATTGTTTACATTCAAACTGTCTACATGTTTACTTGCACATTGTCTATTCTTTGTTTGTACATTGTCTTGATGCACTGTTTGCACTTTGTCTTGTTTTTTACACTTGTTTTACAATCGAGAGACTTTCTGTGAGTAAGAATTCCATTGTACCAGTACCGGTTACATATGGCAATAAAGTTCAAGTTCAAGTTCATAAGGAAGGGATATGGATCTTGCAACTTCTTAAAAGTTGTAAAAGTGATTACCATATTGCCAGTGGTTTATATTTAAAACCTAAAGATTTTAAATTGAATCTTTCTTAAACAAAGGACATTTTTCACAGGAACAGCAGCCTAAATCAGTTGATGACTGTAAATATGACAAGCTTGTGATAAATTGTAAAGTGCAAAACAAAGTTGTATTGTTTTGGTTTTGTCTTCAACATCATATTAATAGGCATGTTATTTTTAGAGCAGCTGCCTGCCATTCACCACCAGCCAAGATGCCACGAGGTACATGAAATGACCCAGAAGTACTTAATGATACAGAGAAGAGCATATGGGGGGAAAAAAAAGAAGACAAGAAATATCCATTAACACGTGCATCTAGAAGCCAGAAGACGAGTGATGATCAGCATTTCAAAAGCAAGTGTCAAGTTTTAACAGTGATTGTCTATGTTTGGCTTCAACACAAATCATATTAATATGCTCACATTATTAATTTGTACAAAGTCCCCAATATTCATTACAGGCGATGTTCCCAGGAGTACACACGACCCAGCCAGAACGTGGCTAGCTGACGTGCAGTGGACCTCAGGGAAAGAACTCTTGCCCACACGGATGTCTCTGCTCTGAAAACCACTGGATAAAGGTATATGGCGGTCTGTTCTCAGCTGTTGATTTTGTGAAAAATATTGAATATGAAAGATTGAAGTGTCACTATTCAATGAAGTTCAGACATAAGTATTATGTTGAGAAGCTAGATCTGTTCTACTAATAGCTTTAGTACCTTAATATTGTACTGTTTGCTCTGGTTTTCAGACATCAGTCCAAGATCATTGGTGGGTTAATTGATTTCTGGTAAGATTGGCCCCACGTGTGAGTGTGTGTTTACATTTCTATCTGGCATCCTCAAAAGATGGTTTTGTTTCCTTTTCTTAATTGCTCTTGATTACTAGAGTTTATTTGGCATGATACATTTGTGATAAATGCTTTTTCTTTGTGAATAGTCTTATTTTAATCTACATAATGTCAATGAGTTAGTACCTTAAAGAACAAGCAGTAAAAGAAATGACATTTCAGGTTTATTAGCTAAAGTTTTTATAAGTGAACTGAGATTCCTTTACAGTGCAGAGACCCATCTTTAATATGCTGTGTGTGCTCATAATGGACTTGAAATTTGTTTTTGTCACAATGTAAAGGTATAATAAATAGATAATATACTCTATTTATCAAGACATGACTATTTTAATTCCATACTTCCATTGACTGCTTTGGAATGCATTCCTTACAATTTTCCTAAATAATCATTGTCTCACAGTGTAGACCTGGGTGACATAACAGGGGTCAGGGCTGTGTTGACTGGAGGTTTGTGTAGACTGGCCATTGTCTATGTGAGACTGTGGGATCACTAGGGGTTCCCCCCCAACACCTGTAACATTGTCAAGTGGTATAATTACCTACAAAAGCTAAAGTTTCCTCCATTAAGGGGTCACTATTTGTTACATTCTGGCGGAACAAGAGACAAGATAAACCTCTCACTGTCACTGACGGAGCAGTCCGGGACACTCTATGCTAGATTGGACTATTGTCTTTGGAAGATGGGGTCACAGGTGATGAAATAGACCACAGTGGCAGTCCTGCCTAGCTGTTATATCACTGAGAGACTCACCCACACATTGAGAAGAGAGCACTGGTTTCTGTGCAGAAAGCAGAACAACTCACTTTAACTGGTCAATTAGGTCTAATGAGTTTTATTGCCCTTGACATCTAACTTACTCCAGCCCCCCTTGTGGAAACAACCCCTAATTACTGTTCATGAGCTCCTGGCCACACTTGTTTCCAGTGGAACCAACCTGGAGCAGCAGAACAGAGGTTTTTGTTTCTTTAAGTTGTCTGCTGTTGTAAAACAAGTCATCCCTTAGGAATAAAAACTCTCCCTCTAGTCTGGTTGCTATCTCCTTTATTTGCCCCATATTCCCAGGGAAAAGCAGCTGAGTGATCAAAAGCTGAACTGCAATTTCACTGAATTTCACACTGGGTTACAACAGACCCTGGTGGGAGAATGGGCAGGAGAGGGCCGGTTGTGCTCCTGAACTAGTCCCCTCCTCTCCTACTCTCGTATTTGCATCACAGTCTATAAACTCCAGCCCTATTGCTTTTCTTCCAGTTCATTTTTTTTAATACAGCTCGTGAATTATGTATACTCTTGTGAAGTATCAAGAAAGCACTCTTATCTTTATTTCACGTACAGTATACAGCAGACTGCTTGATAAAAAATAAATAAAAGCGCTATTCCCGACGGTCTAGCACAGTAACCACAACTCCAATAACTTTAACTAGAGGAAGAAATCCATCTTCTGCTCAAAAGGAAAAAAAAAACATAGAAATCATAATTCTCCAACACTGGCTGGAGACTCTCTGTGTCCGTGCTCAGCGGTTATATAGGACAGGACTCAGCGCGCAGCAGGTGCGGCTCATTGCTCTACGCTCCCCGTGCGGAATGCGTGTCTCCTCCTTCCAGACTAGTAACACCGCTGCATACATCCCTCTTAAATCCCAGAAACACAGAAACTCCGGGGTGTTTCTGTGATTCAGTACTGGGTTTCTCTGTTCGAGGTTACAAGCAGAAACAAAAAAAGCGCTGAAAGCAGGAAGTTATTTCTGCTCGTAGGCATAAACGTGTAAAAATAAATTTTCTGATTCCTAAAACCCTAATAAAATCAATCTAAGTCTCCCTTTCGTTCCCAATGCACATAACTGAATATAAACCAGTCAAGTTCAGGTACTTTTCTGATGTACAGTATCTGAATAGTTCTGGCGCGGCTGTTGTAACAAAGATACTTACGAACTTTTTTTTTTTCCATACGAGCTCTTGCCGTTTTTAAAATGAATATTTTTTTGAATTCGCTAAATCACACGAAACACCAGCATCACTTATCGTAAGCATCTGACCAATTACATTCCTGAATGTTAAACCCATTTAGTATTTATTTTTAACTTGTTTTATTTTTTTTTTTAAATTACACACCTGTTAACTTAGCCCGGATCGCGGTCACCGAGGACCACTCCTGTCTCCCCAGATGACACTTTTTATTTTTAAGATAAACGCGAGATAAACAACGTTTGTTTGAAACCGCTCCACAAATTTTCTCACATGCACGTATTCTCAAATATCACCACAACAAAACCATAAAGTTTGTTTCCACAGACATGACACTATTATGCAATAAACCAATAAATTAATGAACTAGCAGAATCCCAATAAAAACACACGGCAACCCGGCAAGCACAGCATGTCAATATCATACATTTTTACCAACAAAACCGCAAAAGCAAAAACCAGCAAATATATATATATATATCCCATGTTTTTACCTTATTCTGGAGCATGATATATATCCAAAATAACCCAGACTAGTTTATCTCAAGAGCTAGAGACTAGTAAACGTTACTGATTACGTAGTAAATGTTTAAAGAACGAGCGCCAGAAATAAGGCGATTTGATTGGTAAAAACCGCTGTCATTCTTTGTATTTTCAGCCATTCAGAGCCCTTAGGGGGTGAGACTTCCTCTAGAAGCTTCAGGCTGCATTTTTAGCTGTCAATCATTGACTCAGAAGGGATAATCAATCAGTTTTTTTTATCAGTTTCTTATCAGTGCTCCTTTTTTTCACACCAGAAGGCAACTCTGAGGTTTTTTTTCATTGCATAACAGCAGATAAAGGCTCTCTAGCAGTGTCTTAAGGTTTTTATAGCAATTGCAATGGTTTTTATTCTTATTATTTTCTATATTTTATGATTTTTTATTATAGGCGTGAAATTTCATTCCAGGTCCAGTCTTCACAAAACATGATGTAGAATTTTTTCTAATTGATCAATTTGTCCCAATTTTTTATCCAAGCTAGTAGCCACCTAGAACAAGGTTTTCAAATCATTCCCAGGCCCTTGACATGCATATAGTTGAAAAATCTGACCTCTGAAGACCAAAAAAAAAATGTTCGCCAGCTGTTTTTTTTGTTTTTTTTTCATATGTTTGTCTGCTGAGTGGACACATTAAGAAATATAAGAAATTTGACTATTCACACTCAAAGCCAAGGGGGTTAGCTTCAATTTAAGACCTGAACCAGGCTCCTGCTATGTTCTGCTGCAGAGATATAACAAATGTTTAAGGGGGAGGAAATTCCAGGCGGACATTGGCTAAATATGTCACTGGTAGTAAAAGGTTAAGTATTCTTGCCATTTTTAGCATATTGTAAGTGGATTTTTTGCAAACATTTTATTTTTTAAATCACATGAAACACAATCAACCCATTGTAACTTCACATTGATAATTCCTGAGCTTTATAACTGTGTATTATTTCTTTTTACCTTGTTTTAATATTTTTTTTATTATTTTTGCATTTAACAGAGCTTTTTAATATATTGTGAGCATTTTAGTGTCATTTTAAAATAGGACTATCAATGCTCCTGACTTTTAAACCTGTATTTATTCTGACATTATTCTCTCCACCTGCAGATGAGGGAGGTATTTGATTTTAAATTTGTTGATTTGGGGGGAAAATATACATTCATTTCCTTGTATGTATCACCAGTGGGAAACTTGGCATTTTTGGATGAATTGCAATCTTTACTGCAAGGCGTTCAGACTGATATAGAAATGACTGGAGATTTAAATGACACATTTGATAAATCAGACAGGAACAGCATAACATCTAAAATGGCAGAACCCTCTAAAGGACTGAAAAATTTCCGGCACATTCAGAATCAATAAAATGTATTTAATTTAAAGCATAAAATTTGCTTTAAAAAGAAAACCACAATTTGTACGATATCATATTTCAATATCGACGTTCAGATGAAGAATTTGAGGATTTGAATATCAATGGAGAGTACATTGATTTTGGGACAATGTTTGCATCTGAATAATCCTTCCTCCTGGAAAGAAGGAAAAAAAAAGTTTTGAGTCTCAGTCTTCAGGATCCCCCTCAAAAAACGTGCAAATTTGTTTCCGATGTATTTTGGATAAAGATATAACTCTCATAGAAGATACATTTTATCAGTTGAATGCAGTCGATACTTTCGACTTTTTATATGATGATAGGACCTACATTTAGGGCTCAGTACTGATAACACTGCTGCTATTGATGGAGTAGAAATAAGTGATGTACTGGCAGTTTTTTTTTTCTGAGGCAAGAAGTCCTAGAACACCTCCTATAAAAATGTTAAGATTCAGAGCAAGAAATATTTTTCCACCTCACCTAATGCTATTGCATTAACGAGGCTGAAGTTGGCTTCTTATTCGCCAGCTGCTGCTTTGCGTTTTTCGTTCCATCTTAAATGCTGCTGCTGTGATGTTATGTCGTCTTTCGCCTGTAGATGGCTCATTTTTAAATGAGTCATTTAAATAGTCATTTTTAAAAATACTTATCCGGATGTATTACTGTACATTTCCTCAGTAAAGGGGAATATGTAAGAAGAGACTGTCCAAATTGCATTTTTGTATGAAGCACATTTCAGAAACACAACTCACAATAAAACAAACTGGCATGTTATACCACGAGTAAATAAGACAAAGGCAAAACGTAAATTCACTGGCACTTTCTGCATATTTTCCAGGACCTTGCCTTCTGATCATAAAAAGTCTCAAACTCTTGCATTTTACAAGAAATTTTAATATAGCAGTTTTAAATGGGACATTTAGAACATGGCATATGAGACTATATGGTTAACTGAAGATGAGCAGAGGGTGATCGAACCTACCTCCTGGTTATAAAAATGTCTAAAAATTCTGACACAGATGTGAGAGACACAATGGAAAAGACTATCAAAATCCTGAACTTCAGAACGTTGTACTGTACCGTTTTTTAAATACGACCCTCTGAACATGGCATGAGAGAATACATTGTCAAATGGTAAATGCAATGTTTGCTATATTGCTAGGGCCCTCCCTCCTGATTTTAAAATCGTCTCATATTTCTGACATCAAGGTGTGAGGCACAATATAACAGACTGTCAAAATCCTGAACTTCAGGACATTTAATGATACCATTTTAAAAATATGACCCTCTGAGCATGGCATGTGAGAAAATGGCATGTGAGAATGCATTGGGAAAAGGTGAATGCAATTTCTGCTGAATTGCTATGGCCCTCCCTCCTGATTACAAACTCGTCTCACAATTCTGACACTGAGGTGTGAGACACAATGTAACAGACACTGTTAAATTGTGAAGTACAAGAGATTATACTGTTACGTTTTTTTTTAATATTGACCCTCTGGCATGTGAGGACTTGTAGTCAACAAAATAGCACACATTCTGCCAATTTGCTTTGTCCCTCCTTCCTCGTTACCAAAACATCTTAGTATACCGACACTAAGGTAAATGTCTCTAAATCCAGAAGTTAAGTTGTCAAAGTATATCGGAGTCAACCGATACTGATCAGGTTCTGCTGATGCTGAGCCCGCAGCCTTCACCATAAGGTCCAATTCCCCAAGCCTGCTGACCTTATATGTCCATCCCTTCTCGTCAAAATTCGTATTTTCACAGGGTACCCTTCAGAAATTGCAGTATAGAATGAAAATAACTCCAATAGATATTGGCCACTGTTAGCGATTTTCCTTTAAGATAGATAGATAATACTTTATTAATCCCGTAGTGAAATTGACAAATGATTCTCCAGAAATTTTACCGAGTGTATCACTTTCACCGAGACCGAGAAGTGTTAAGCTGTACATGAGTCTTTGTGGCTCGGTTGTTAACCAAAAGGGTGGTGGTTTGAGACCATCCAGGGACGCTATGAGCCTTTTAATGAACACACCCTCTTCACTTCATTTCTCCATGGCCGGTCTTGTACCGCAATCAAATACAGAGCCCGTAGGGGGCAGTAAGCCCGCATATATAGCTCACTGTGTATATAATGAAGAAGCGGAGGTTAGTTTCTCATCTGCATGTTGCAGAGCCTTACGCAACTCGTACCAACAGTTGGGGTTTGATCCCTGCGTGGGCTATTAGTTGAAAGACCATTGTAAATGACGTGTAACAGATTTATCCAGCTGGCTTTTATGTTTCATACTAAATTGCTATCTTGAAACCAAAATAATCAGAAATATGGAACACAACTGTTGTTCCCCATGAAGGAAAGCTGTTTTACACTGACGTCACTCCTTTTTATTTAATCCAGATTTTAAAAACAACTCCGCCCTATCAAAGGAAAATGTTACACAAAAGTTGGAAAGCACACTCTGAATCCAGATGTATATTTGATTTCCGCAATCCGTTCAAGGCTGCCTATGTTAATCGTAAGTGTATAGATGAAACATTTAATATATTGTTCAGTTTAAATCAAAATGCTTTACTACTACAAGAGAGAAGTATAGTATGGAGGATGCGACAAATGTGTGATTTCTTGGAAGAAAACTACTTTTCTTTGCGTTCGAAATTAATCGAAACAATTGACACACAAACCCTTTGTCTTTTTTAAAGAGATTATATCTTTAAGCAGACAAATGTATAAAATGTGTTTTTTTACCTAGAGATTTTGGACAGGGGCGATGTATTACTAGTAGAGGCTGCTGACTAATTAACACTGTACTGTCTGGAGATCAGCTCCATTTGCAATAAAAAAACGTGCGTAACAAAGCTGGAGAGCAGCTGAACTTGTGCTCAGTAGTCAGTATGGTGCTGAGGGTTCAATACTGGCGTTGTTGTATTAGCACGAGCTGCACAGGCTCTGAATCAGACCATTTCAATTAGTCTGATTAGTGCAGGACAAGTTAATGTAGAATTATTGCTTTGTCTGCCTCTTGTTTGTATATAAATGAATGTCTCTGATAACTTAATGTTAGTTTTTAATTTAGTTTTAGTTTTACGATGTAGGTCATGCGTTGATATATGACATGTCTCATTCCTGATTCAGCTCATGCTCCATAGAAGAGAAGAGATTCCTCCTGTTTCTCGTACAACCATGTCAGAACAAAAGCCCATGTCACCCAGCTCTGATTCAAGATCGAGTTACATCTTCAACATTTTGTTTTTGTTTCTGATCATTATTTTCTTCAGTTATGATCAATATTGAACTTTTTCTAAATAAAACAAAAATAATCAAACATGCAGGCAGATTTTTTTAAAAGTATTAGGAGTTGACAGGGCGCTCCTTCGGAATAGTCGTCAGAAAATGTGAGAAAAGGAAAGTTATGTAAACTCTCACACACAGCATTAAAGATTGGAATCTGATCATAAAAAAAATAGCTGTCTCCCCGTCGGTAATCAAACCCCAGTTTCCCGCGTGACAGGCAGGGACACAAAAAACTTTACTAACTAGGAGCGCTTGCTAGCTATTAGGAGGCATTTACTCTTAAGTATGTAACTGTTTTGGGTTTCGACTTTAATTTTCCCAATACCAGTTTTTTACAAAAGTAAAGGCACACGGCACATGTGTGCCACATCACGTCCGAGTTTAGTGACAACTACCTCAGAGATTGTAAGCTGGGTAGTTTCAGATCAGATCACTTTTTTTTCAAAGGTTCAAGCAAACCCGAATACTTTTGCAAGAGACATTTCAGAATCCCAGTCAAATCCAGTACGATTGCTGGATACTTCGAATTCGACTGAACTATAGCACAGATCTGCAGTCCACCATTAGAATACTGTGGGTGTGTTGTATAAGCCACACAGCCAAAATAGTTCTAAAACAGGAGATGCATCCTCGTTTAGGAATGTGGTATAAAGTGAAATGGTCTGGGAAGAGTCCTACGTTTGAACAGTTCAAAATAGACGTAAAGGGGTATTTACGGACTCTTTCGAAATGTAAGAACAAGCTGTGCGGACCTTATCTTTATTTACCTTGTGTAATCGTATTTCATAAAGTTTAATTGTATTATAGCATGTGCCCCTGATAATTTCTTGATACGTTATATGTGCTCTTGTTTGTATTGTATGTAGTTTTGTTGTTCAAATAAAACGTAAAAGTCACAACTTTCCGGATGCGGCTGCTGTAAAAATAAAATGACATCAAGGGTGCTGTACGCAGAGGTCTGAAACCTGCTCCAAAGAAGATCTTTATCCAGAGGTGTTAAAGAAGTCGAGATCTCGCCATGAGAGGGGAAGCATCTCAGAAAAAGCAGGTGCAGTCGGTTCCACGGTCATAACGCCACTAAGTCGGGCGACAAGAGCAAAACCCACCCGACCTCCTCCGAGCAAGTAATGAGACAAAGAGACAGCACACAGTGGGTAGTGTGGCGGAGCGGTCTAAGGCGCTGGATTAAGGCTCCAGTCTCTTTGGGGGCGTGGGTTTGAATCCCGCCACTGCCAGGTGCTTCTGTCGAGACCCCCTTTCAGCTGACTTCAGACGAAAGAGAAGGAACTGCTTTTTGGCAGTCTCTCGAGAAACTAAGCAAAGTGTTTAAAGATACTTTCTCAGCTTGACATCAAGGCACAAAACAAAAACCTTCTTGCGTCCTCTCAACTCAAAAGCGCTTTGCCACTTTTTGCGTTATGCAGGGAACGACGTCTGCCCAGATCACTTTTGTGTCAATGCAAATCGTAGTGTGCCCTCCGTTTTAATGTTGGCTGTGCTGGCGTGCCGCTTCTGTCTGTGAAACTTGAATGTTCTGCTTCTTCACACCGAATCGTTGGCGGGGGTTGAGCTTGTTAAATCTTTGCGCATAGCGCTCCTTTGGAAGTACTTTGTCCAAGTTCAAAAGCGATCGTGGGATTTACTTCATGCGTTCAAGAAGCATGCCTCGCACGACAGATTTAAATGGGGAATGGAGCCTGCTTCTTGCTGTTTTTCCTGTGGTTGCAGTTACAAAGTTGATCGTGCTTTCACATTCTGTTAACAGTATTCACTGGCTGAGCTTTATCAGTTGGTTCGTAAAGGAATCTCTGCTTCGGTTCCAGAAAAGTCATCTGTAGTGTGTTTTTTTCCGTGCCCATGGCAGTCTTTTAAAGCTGGTAGTAATGGCGGCAAAGTTAATTTTTTATCCTCTTTAAAAGAATAAGGACGGGCTGGGGTGAGCTCCATTTACCACTCTTTCAGCTAACCGCCGAACTCGCGAACTGATTACACTGCAGAGCCACAGGCGCCTCGCTTTTCTCCATTCTCTGGGTTAGGGTGAAAAAAAAACACTGCTGGTATTAGCTGGCCTGCTGGGAGTACCTCTTCTTCACTGATAAGCAAGATTTGTGTTTCATCTTTCGCAAGCTGTATAGATTTCTTTCAAAACAAGTTGTTCCAGAAAGGAAACGAACACTTGCATTCACCTGAATTAAAAGGCATGGGATTTACCCGTAAGGATAAATTCTGTACAGTAAGACAGGAAGAAAGGCACCGCTGGGAATCGGACCCAGGATCTCCTGTTTACTAGACAGGCGCTTTAGCCAACTAAGCCACGGCGCCGGCAAAGTGCTGTCCTTTGACAGCCACTTGGACACGTCTCAACTGCTCTGAGACATCTGTGTTCGGTGTGCACCGAGCCTGCTCGCCTTGCAAGTAGCCTCATTTACATGCGATAGCTCCACCACTAAGAGAAAGGATGAGAAATGGCTTTTATCTGGCACTTTTCATGTCAGAGGATCTCAATCTGCTTTCCGTGTACAAGAGGATGTCCAACTCATGTAGCTAAAGACGTAGACGACAGTGCTCCACTGAAATCTTGATCTCACAACCCTCGGCATGACTCCACTGTGTTCTGCTTTAGACAAAGGGGGGAAAAGACTTCTTTCATCACACGTTTTGCACTGTTTACGGTGTTTGCAGTGCTCTTTCTTAAATGAAAACCAGGAATCGGCACCATATGAGGTGAGACTAGATAATATTGGAACAAGTAGCCTCGCCATTCCATGCGTGACGTGAGCAAAGTGTAATTCCTGTCTTTATAGTGTGCTTGTTAGAGACTTAGCTGGCACCCAGAGCGCTTTAAATCCGGGAGTCAGCAGCCCAAGACAAGAGAGCTTCCTTCGTCTATGTTTTTTGCGTGAAGGGGGGAAACCATGCGTGTGCTGCAAACGATCTTAGTATCGAAGTGCCGTCCCACATAACCGATCCGAACAATCTGCTTTACAGAGGAGCACTGCCGGAGCTTTTCGTTGGCAAACTGAAGACCAGGCCGACCTCTTCTGTGACTCTTGAACACTGAATCTCAAGGTTGTGAATTCAAGCTCCACGCTGGCGGGAAATTCCATAGGTAATGATCACATTTTCTTGCATGCTAATCAAAAGAAATATTAAGAAACTTTTCCCGATACCAGTTTTTTACAAAAGTAAAGGCACACGGCACATGTGTGCCACATCACGTCCGAGTTTAGTGACAACTACCTCAGAGATTGTAAGCTGGGTAGTTTCAGATCAGATCACTTTTTTTATCAAAGGTTTAAGCAAACCCGTGTAGTGGCAATGCTTGTTAATAAGACAGAATTAAGTGTTGCGGTGCTTTCCCAAATGAGGCCTCATCTCTCTGTTCATCTCTGTGGTGCAGCCACAGAGAAACTATTCATGCAGGCTGATTTAAAGATATTTTCTTTTGATAAGGGACAGCTCCCAAAGGGGGATGCACTTAGCTAAGCCTGGCTATCATGATCAATGGTCAACCATTGGCGCCTATCTGTCTAGGAAGTGCCAGATGGACATCTGGACTGCATTCCTAAGTGTCAGGAGTAAGTGACTCATATCTCACCTTGATCAACCAATCAGGGTCTGGTAGGGCCGAGTAACCCACGTGGGACTCTGATGCCCATGGAACTTTCAGCCAATGAACGAGCTGAAGTTCCTCCAGGTAACAACAGGCAACACAGAGGGCCTGAGAGAATTCTGTGAACTTTTTCGGACAATTCAAAGGAGAATTCCAGGGCAGGACGGCCCAGGAGCAGAAGGCTCCCAAGGGAAGGACATTCTCGCAGCGCGCCTCCTGACCATCCTGAGACTCAGCCCGGACAACCACGGAACGGCCAGTGGGTTCGAGTGCCAGAACTTTCCTTTGTTCTAAGAGTCTAGAGCGGAGGTTGCCAGAGAGTAACCAGAGGATCCACCCGAGGTTAGCATCAGCAGTAAGCCTCGTGAACAGGTCGGAACTGTGGACAGCTGAATCACTATTCAGAACTAGCGCTTCATCAGGAACGAACCGGTCCTCTTCCTGACTTGCTGGGACCCACAGTCATCTTTTCTCCTGTGCACAAACTTTGGTAGTTAAAGCCAACACTAACTAGCCGGTCAGTGAGCGTCAGCAGGGCACCATTGCAAGCCGCACAGCACAGCCTGGCACGGAGCCAGAGAGCCCGCAGGAGATCTGAATCCCCAGAGATTGGATGAGAATTCAACTTCAATGCATTACAGCTCGAGAATTCAATTGTTATCCCAACCAATTGATATCAATTTAATTCCTAAGAGTTATGTACTTGTTTTGAGTATCCAATGTAGAAGTTATAACCAAGTTCATTTACGAAACGGTCTAATTGAATGATATACTGAACGTATTTCCTCTTGATATATGTAACTCTTCGTAACTGATTGAATATATACCTTTTGTATTCTGTTAACCCTCTCGATAAGATCTGTTAGGTTTACATGCATATTCTATGTATTAATAAATGTATCCTCGTGTATTAGTACCTGTGTGTGTGTGTTGTTTGAGTTATATCGCATGATTGGATTCTAAAGCCATTAAAAGAATCATTTTGTGATTTACTGCTACAATTAATAATTGTCCCAGTAAATGCCAAAACCCTACAGAACTGGTGCCTTCAGAGAGCACACTAAATTTAATTTGGCGTCCCTGGGTGGGCGTGGCAAGACTGAAATGAGTCAACCAAGCGGAATAATTCATATAAAACGCTGTGGGTTTCATACACGACAATACAGTGTGCTGAAAGCCGAAAGACAAAAAGTTCCCCTTGCTCTTTAAGCAGTGCTTGAGTGTTTTGTGATCTTTTGCGATCTACCGGGTTGATTGCATACTTGATCTTGTGGTTTTCTGTGGTAAAACTGTGATTTCGTACTAGTTTAACGATGGTTGCTAAAACACACATTTCAAGGGTTTATTCATTGCGAATCTCCACCCGTCAGTCAGAAAGATGATTTTAATGCATACAGATGCACAGACCATGAAAATGACTGATATTAGGAGATTCGCGCAGAAAGCCTGGGAGTATGATGTCCAAAGTCGCTCTGAGCAAAAAGCTGTTAAAGCGACTGTATTCGCCGTCAGAGCCAGCAGGGTTAACTCCCTCCTGCTCGAAGGAGCACAGGCTCCTGAGCTGGCTAAGCCCCGTTCCAAAGCAGGCACACAGGACCGCACCCAGCGTCCTAAGTGCCATGAGAACACCGGGGGAGGGAAAGGGCTAGATAAAGCTGAACAGAAGGATTCAGTAGCCGCCCGCCTGGCCAGGCTTGAACAAGTTTTATTAGGACAGAGACAACCGCTCCCCAAGGCTGCCAGAAGCGTGAATGAGCTGATACTCTCCACTGGAGGAGGCGGAGACCCGCCCCCTCTCCCTCCCTCAGTCTATCTGATTGAGCGGAAGGGTTCCTGCCTGGATGAGGTCAGCCACTCCCAAGCGAGTGCTGACTCCACCCCTGAAGTCACAGAGCAGGCAGTAAAACAGAGAGGAAAAGCAAGAAGCTTTTACCTCAAGACTGCCATGGGAGATGTCTTACACAGTGAGACACTGATTGACACTGAGGTTGAAAGGTGTTTGATGTCACACGGTAACCTCAAACGGATAGAAAAAGAAAAGGGCATGCGACTCAGAGTGGAACCTTTGGTGGATCACCAGAAAGGCAAAGTGTGGAAACAGGTCAAGGCTCCTAAGCCTTCTGTACAGAAGGAAAGGGGGGCCAAGAGGGAGACTGTACTCACACAGTGCCCACCGAACACAGAAGCCCATGTGAAGATTCCTTCTGTTCACTCTGGACAAGAAATAAAAATATTTTATAATAGACCTCTAAAGTTATCCGTATAATAGACCTCTAACCATATACGTATAATAGTCCTCTAAAGTTATCCGGAACTCCAACCATATATGTATAATAGTCCTCTAAATTTATCCGTATAATAGAACTCCAACCATTTACGTATAATGAACATCTAATCATAGACGTATAACTGATGTATAACAATAGACGTATATTAGAATTTCATTCTAGACGAATTGCGGACCACATTTAGACGTCTAAGGTATGCGTTTAATAGACGTATACTATACGTCTTTTGTTCACTGGGAATGGCAAGATCGTATTTGGAGTCCAGCATTTCTCATTTCTTATGCAGAGCCATCGACTATGAAAGCACTGCCGAGCGCAATAAGGAATTGTGGCTTCAGATCGCTGTAACTTAGAGCTGCCTTGGTCTGTTCATGCTGCCTACAAGCTTTGAATTGCTGCCATTTTCTGCAAGCGTTCCATTCTGAGGTTTCATGAAATTCCTTACATTTGAGACAACACTAAAATATTTCATTTGGGTTACCTAATACATAGTGCAAACTGTATCTGCATGGGAATCCTTTGGCTCATGAAGCCGTTTGTTATTCTGTTGTGAGGTGTGAGGGGCAGAATGCAAATCGAGTTGGTGAATAGAAAATGAAACAGGAGTCACTTCTTGAGCTACGAGTTCCAAAAAGTATGAAAACCCATGGATTTTAACAGTGCAGAATACTCACAAATTGCACTGAGTTGCTTGCTTACTTCTGCTGCTTTTACAGTCATTCACTGTCAGCTAGCACTGGAACAATTCAAGAGAGGTAAAAATGGAAGCTGTCAGAAGTGGAATTTGAGCCCACCCCTCCATTTAGAGACCAGAACACCCAAGCCAGCTTGAAAGACACACATCCTTGAGTTTGGCACCTTAGACCACTCAGCCATCCTGACAAGCAAGAGCAAAAGCTGTGCTGAATGCACCAGTAGTTGACTAAACTGAATTTCTTCCCTGAAATGATTTGCTTGTGACGAGCCAAGTTGCCTTGAACGGATCTTGGAAATCAAATATACGGATGGATTCAGAGTGTGCTTTCCAAAGTTTGTGTAACATTTTCCTTTGCTAGGGCGCAGTTGTCTTCCCAATCTTGATTACCTAAAACCGGGTCCCATCAGTGTAAAACAGCTTTTCTTCCTGGGGAACAAAGGTTGTTTTCAATATTTCTAATTTTGGTTTCAAGATCGCAATTTAGTGTGATTTTAAGAAATTATTTAATGTCATACGTGATCTAATTTTCTGGAGCAAATGCGTTTTTCTATTGTAATCTCTTGTGAATGTGTGCATAGGTTTCATGGTTTCAATATAAGACTATAAAATGTCTTCTTTGTATTATTCTGTATTAATTTGTGAAAAGACAATAAAGTTCTTAACAAATCCCATATATTTGATTTCTGCATTCTGTTAAGGCTTTAACAGATAACTTTGCACTACAATTTTGAGACAGAGTAACAAGTAGAGACGTTTTGCAAGTTACTTGATGAGCTAGATAAAATAACATGGCGGTGAATAAGGAAGGCACAGTAGGTTTAAAAGACCAACAACTTAGCTCTTGGCCACCATCCCATTGCATTCAAAGTCTCAGCCTACTATACTATGTTGAATCAACGCTAGTAATATTACTGTTGTAATAGAGGAGACCTGGCGACCCTTAAGTTCAAGATTGTGGATTCAAGGGTTTTTTGTGTCCTTTCTGAACCCTCTAAGCTTTTAGTTGGACAGTGCAAGCAGGACGTGATAGTGTACAGTGAAACGGTGCCTTATGACCTTTGCCTGATTCAGCTTTCTTTCCATTTTGAGCCTCGATTCAGATATTGCTCTGAAAGCATCGGGCGAGCAAGAGTGTGTCTGAATCGAGGAAGATCTGCTCACAAGTAAGTATTAAATACTTCAGCGTTTACTGTTCGAATACCACACTTTGTTAAAACACGGCTGCTTTTTAAGCTAATGTGTAGCGTTTTTTGAGCACGCATTGTATAGTTAATGCTGTTATTAATAAAACCTTAAATTCACATAATGGAATTTGGACGGCGCAAAGTAGTCTAGCCCCTGTACAACTGTACATGCCCGCTGATTAGAGCTTAAAACTACAGTAGCAGGAGTAGCAATAATGGCAACAACGAGTTCGGCATTTCTCATGTCTTTTGCAGAGCCATCTTATTGGAATGCACTGCCCGAGATAAAAGAGGACTTGTGGCTTCGTTTTTACAGACTGCTGCGTTGCTCTGTTCATGCAGACTACATGCTTTAAATTTATGACATTTACTGCAAGAGTTGATTTTCCAGGTTTTTTTTTAATTCCTCGCATTTGAGCAGGCACTAAAATATTTCATTCAGGTTCGCCAAATACATTGTGGAACCGGTATTTCCAACGGAATGCTGTCTTACATGAAACCTTTTTGTTATTCGGTTCTGAAGTTTGAAAATGAAAATGAAAAGGGGTGACTACCTTCGTAGGCTTGAAAGAAGTCCAAGCAGCATAAAAACCCACAAATTCTCACAAATTGCATTGTGCTGCACCTTTCTTCTGCTGCTTTTATAATTCGGGCTTCAACATTTGAATGCATACCTTACTTCTGCTAATCACATTCAAGCATTCACTAAGCTTTTTCCTGTCCATTATGTTCTTGCTAAGCATTTTCTCCGTTTGCCTCCTATTGTGATTGCCAGCGAGCACAAGAGGACTGGAACAGTGTAAGACAGGGTAAAAATGTCGGGAGTGGGATTTGAACCCAAGCCTTTATTTGGAGAGCGGAACACAAAGCTTAAAAGACACGAACCTATGAATTCATTATTTTAAACCATATGACTATCCTGAAGAAATGTATGCTGAATGCACCAGTTGCATCCGATTTTCCGTAACTTTAGGACGATTGACACGACTGGACGAAAACAATTTGTGGTGTTTAGCATGACATAGTCTTGCAGGCAGACAATGTTTTGTCCCACTACTTATATAATTTTATCGTTTACTTGTTTAAAGAAAAAAAACACAGTCTTCTCGTTCCTAAGTCAGATTTTAAGTGCTTTCGAACCTTACTTCCAACCTAGACTGACAGCTCACTCGATCTGTTTGTGATCAGACTGTGGAGTGGGTCTATACCAAATGCACGTTCCTTCCCAATGCTGAGGCGATCATTTGGAAGATGGGTGTGAAGAGAGACAGGCTTTGTAGAATAAAAAACAGGGCAGAATATGCAAGAACCCTAATTACTGGCGACAGTTATGTTCTTCTTACCATAGAGACTCCTACATTGCGAGTTTTTTTAAGACTTTAAAACTAAAGGAGAGTGGTGACAAATGAAGCAGACACGGGGGGGGGCTTGAACCCACAAACTTGGGCTTATAAAACCGACACCTTACCACTTGGCCACCACGCCTTGAAAGATTTTTAACAAGGAGATACATAGCAGCGGTGTGACTCCAACAGATGCTCATGAAGAGACTGGAGCTTTAATCCAGCTCCTTAGAGAGCTCGGCCGCGTTACTCTCGACAGCGGCTCTTCAGCTCTTGTTGTTTGACCTAGTGGTGTTATGACGCATGGAAGCGACTGCAACTTCGTTTTCTGAGATGCTTTCTCTCACGAGGTGAAACCTCGACTTATTTGGCACCTCTGGATATAGTTCTTCTGTAGAGCAGGCTTTCACACCTCTGCTTATAGCGCCCTTCAAATCATTTTATTTTTATAGAAAGATGCATTCCAAAACAATATCTCCTGTTTTAAAAATGCTTTATGCGGCGTGTTTGATTAAACGGACAGTTTTCTTATTGTAGAATGCAGATCTGTGCAGCAATTGTACTGGATTTGACTGGGATTCTGAAATATTTATTGCAAAGGTATAACTTTCATGAACCTATAACAGACCTGAAACTCCCTAGCTTCCAATCTCTGATGTTACTGTCCTGAAACTCGGACGTGCAGTGTCCCTTTACTCTCGTTGTTTTCAAAACGACCTCCGTTGTCGGGCGCAGTTGAAGTGGAATTGGCCTGACTGCACAGGAAAGTACAGAATGATAAAATGTTTCTACGGCTCAAAATGTCCCTTTAGACCCTCGTCACGTCTCTGTTAAGAGCGGGCAGGTAGAGAGCTTTTACAGATGCTCATGATTTTTCACACGGGGTGTTACCTGTTGTAGTGTCTCCCCAGTGGGCAAAAGATGTACTGTAGAATATACAGTACGTTGATTAAACGCATACCTTAGACATATAATTGTGGTCCGTAATGGGTCTAGAATTAAATTCTAATATACGTATATCATTATACGTCAATTAGACATCTCTGATTATACAGTATGTCCATTATACGTAAATGGTTGGAGTTCTATTATACGGATACATTTAGAGGACTGTTATACCTATGTAGTTAAAGGTCTATTATACATCAAAGATAGGTCTTATAGGTGTAGAAACTAGTAAATCAAGCCAATGATTTGGTTTAGAAATTTATTCTGAAAATATACAATTATTCACACCTGAAAAATATGTAGTTCAAATTATGCATTTTATACAATATTGTAATAAACATGATAATCATCATAAAAAACACAACTAGTAAACTTCAGCTACAAATTATAGTAACATGGGAATATATATAGTAATGACAAACACAAACTAATTACATTAACATGCTAATATTTAACTCAAAACCACATTTCGATTCAAATATAAGTTTTAAAAATTACAACTTCTATATTTCCACGAAAATATTATTAATGTAGCACAAACACTACTTTCTAATAAAGACAGAATGAAACTGTTCTGTGTCTCATGGTGATCCTCCTCTCGATACTAATGAAATGTTTAATATGATCCCTCGAGAAAAAAAGGTGTCAATATCCGCCTGGAACGATTGATGCCCCATCAAACATTTTGTAATATCCCCGGAAGTTCATACTGCAGAAACCTGATTCGTGGCTTAAATTCAAGATAAACAGTATGCCTAACTTCCCTTTGATAGCTCAGTTGGTAGAGCGGAGGACTGTAGTGGAAATGGTGAGGCATCCTTAGGTTGCTGGTTCGACTCTGGCTTGAAGAAAGGTGCTTTTTGTGAACTTTAATCAAAGAGTTAAAATAGCAAATCTTTTTCACTCAGACGTTGATCAAAAGCTCAATAAACCACGAAGCAGAGGCTCTTGTTCCGAATTAAACTCCCGTCTGAATGTCTTGTTTTGGCCAAAAACTGATCTTTGAATTAAGGGACTACTCTGTCTGCTTTGTAATTCAAAAGTATATACAAATGTCACGTTTTTTTTTTTTGTAGATATAAAGGTGTTCTTTGTTTTCAATGGAAAGGATATGTACTTAATTGGCTTTATGATTTGGTATTGATTTTGTATCGTTATATTATTGAGTTTGTGTTTTTTGTGTTTTTAACGTATTGTGGACTTATTTTTGAAACAAATGCTTACAAAGGCAAACAAGGCACACATCTGTTTATACCAGCGGTGAATTGTACATTTTTATTTACAAGCTACTCTGCACTTTTGGGAGTATAACAGGTTCGATATAAAGTGGGAAAAATATAAAAGGGGAAAATACCCCGGACTGCGTGTAAAGCCCTCGTTGTGACTGTTGTTTTATTGTTAAATACGGCGTACTGTGCACGAAATGTTGCAGAAACACAATCTGATATTTTAATAATTATTATTTTAATCATTTGACAAGTATGAGGTCCCTGATCCAAATCTTCAGTTCTGATTTTTTTAAAAGTGATATCTTCTCTTCCTCTCATGGAAATCACAAGATGTGAGCAAATGTTTTTTGTTCTTTTTTTTCACGTTGCGATCCAAAGAGCCTCAGACGCACAGTCTGACAGTAACCAAACCAGAATGGATTCTGCTGAGAGCCAGACTGAGCTCATTCTCACTCCCTGTGCTGAAAACAGAATTATCTCTTCCCCGAACATCGTCTACAGCTGCTAGATATTGCTCTGCGTCCTACTGCTCCAGCAATTCCTTTGACCAAAGACAGATCACTTGTGCGCTTTTAACCTTCTTGCAGCTACAGGCTCTTTGATGGTTCATGCTGATCATCCTGTGGATCCAAAAGAAAATTTTAAAGCTGATACATTTTCGATTGTAATTTGCATCTAGCTACAACGTCCCTGGAAAAGAGATTTTATTAGTTGCGTCCAATCGGTATCTTTTACTTTACGTATGGTAGTGGAAATAGTTTTAAAAATGTTTTCTAAAGAAGATTGTATTGCCAGGACCTGCCTTCAGCGCTCAGTAGCGATTACGCTGTTGATATAGATGGAGAAGAAATGTAAGATGAATTGATGATTTAAGCTAAAATAGCCCTAACACGCCTCCTGTAACAGTGTTTGTATTCATAGCAAGTAATATTCTTTTTCAAACCCGACCGTTGCTTTTGCATTAAGTGTTATGTAACCATTAGCGGTTTCGGTAGCTTCTGAAGAGCGCACTTTTCCAAACTGAAGCCTATAAGAACATTATTCAAGATGCACCATGGCCCAGAATCGTGCATCGGGACAAGGATTAACATCAATTGAAAGTACTCCCAAATAAAAGATTTGACCGAAAAATTAAAAGAGTAGGCAAGTATTAAAACAACACCATAACTTCTCGACTTCCAAACTCTTTCCTGGTTCAGGCCATGTAAAATGACATCATCAGTGGAGTCATACCGAGGTTGTGAGTTTAACCCTCACCTGGAGCAGCCTGGTTTTCTGTCTTGACAGGTAAACAGTGTTTTGTGTTATTTGCTAAATGGAGAGAGGATTCTGTGTTAATTGTGCTCCTCCTGGAAGAGGTCAAGATGAGATGTTCACGAGGCTGGTGGTAAATATCCTATCCAGGAATATTTTTTTGTTCTTTATTGGGGAATATCGAATATCTGGGCTGTATATCGGGGCTGTAGGGGGTCAGATCTATAGATGTAGTAAACACATTAGTCGAGACGGTGTGTCTGCTCTCTGTGAGAGAGCCTGGCGGGAAGAATAATCTGTGGTCTGGGAAGAAGAGACCCTCGTTGGAAGAGCGGCGCTTCTCACAGGAGAGAATGAAAAAAATATTTTTCAGGGACGCTGATTTTTCTCTTTGGGGGGAATTAAAAGCGCTTGTCGCGAGTGACCTCATGGCGCAACGGTAGCGCGTTTGACGCTAGATCAGAAAGTTGTGTGTTCAAGTCACGTCGAGGTCAGCTGATGTGTTTGCAGGTGCTGCTGGTGCCGAACCCGGAAATTACACAACGCAGTTGGGTTTTATCTGTACACCACTTAGGTAATCTCAATGAAATAACAGAGCAATACAGAACACCCAGTCAGGAGCTTCTGCAGCGGATCATCTTTAACACGACAAGAGAAAAGGCACACTGCACAAAAAGCCTGATTTAAATCACACAACCCCGGTAGAAGTCGAATCGACAATCTTATAAACCGAAATCAGACGCGTTATCCAATAAACCACTAGCCCGTCACGTAAATGAATTGCACCATGGTGAGTTCTGCACTGCTACCGGTTTATACACCGGGGTAAAGTTAGCTTTAAGTTCGAAAATGATTTTGGCACGCCTGTAGCGCTTTCACGAAATCTCTTAGAGTTACAAAAACACTTGCTTTGTGTATAAAGTACATTGTGAATGCTTTCTCAGCCTTTACTTTTTCGTTTTTATGACATTTTTTTTACCAAGCACGAATATTCTTTTGTCCATATCTCCGCCATGGAAGCACAGAACGCCTTCAAACCAAATGCATTTTAAAGACCACGACTTGTGGATATTTCCACAGCCTTTACATCAAACTATCAGTGAGCTAATTATCTTTTTTTAAACCTCCGGTTTTTCATCGATGCGTAATTACGCACGAACTGGAACCCGGGGGACCGCTGTGTGCACACGTTCACAACGCGAGAAATACTGTTCAATACGGCTTCGTGCGAAAAACCCGTATATGACCATAGGAAGCAGAACAGCGCAGTCTCCAATTACCCAGACTGTAAGCACGGGAATAAAGTTTGTTTGATTTCTGAAACCCTTCCTTTACGTCCTGTTTTCATTCAGGTAAGGGTCAACTATATTCACAATACTACTGACAGCAGGAAGATTAAAATATTTTTTACTCAGCGGCTTATTAAAAACAGCTCCCATGATGTTCATACCGACTTTTTACACAGAACACTGACACAGCTTTGTGTTCTGAATCTTTTTCTCGTGCTTTTATTTAATGTGGCACAATGCACTGGGATAGGGGTATTCTGTTCACAAACCAATAGCATTTAAACCACAGCACCCACAATGCTGCAAGTAAGTGTTTTGCACACTAAGCAGGTCCTCTGACTTTTCCCAGGTTTGTTTTGGGTTGTGGAACCTTTATTTTTTTATGATTTTCTGAAGATAACACCACAGGTAATACAGTGCGATAGGTGGGTTGACTTCATGGCTCAATAGCATTTCAAATACAACAGCCACACTGCTGAAACCAAGTGTTTTACACACCAGACAGGCCCCCGAACATCATACAACCTTGCTGTGGCTGTGGCCCCTTTCTTTATTTTTTTATGATTTTCTGAAGATAACACTACAGGTAATACAGTGCGATAGGTGGGTCGTCTTCATGGCTCAATAGCAGTTCAAATACAACAGCCACACTGCTGAAACCAAGTGTTTTACACACCAGACTGCCCCCCGAACCTTATACAACCTTGCTGTGGCTGTGGCCCCTTTCTTTATTTTGTAATGAGTTTCTGAAGATAACACCACAGGTAATACAGTGCGACAGGTGGGTCGACTTCATGGCTCAATAGCATTTCAAATACAACAGCCACACTGCTGAAACCAAGTGTTTTACACACCAGACAGCCCCCCGAACCTTATACAACCTTGCTGTGGCTGTGGCCTCTTTCTTTATTTTGTAATGAGTTTCTGAAGATAACACCACAGGCAATACAGTGCGACAGGTGGGTTGACTTCATGGCTCAATAGCATTTAAAATACAACAGCCACACTGCTGAAACCAAGTGTTTTCCACACCAGACAGGCCCCCGAACCTCATACAACCTTGCTGTGGCTGTGGCCCCTTTCTTTATTTTGTAATGATTTTCTGAAGATAACACTACAGGTAATACAGTGCGATAGGTGGGTCGTCTTCATGGCTCAATAGCATTTCAAATACAACAGCCACACTGCTGAAACCAAGTGTTTTACACACCAGACAGCCCCCCGAACCTCATACAACCTTGCTGTGGCTGTGGCCCCTTTCTTTATTTTGTAATGATTTTCTGAAGATTACACTACAGGTAATACACTGGGATAGGGGGGTGCTATTCATGAGTCAAAAGCTTCATCACAACATCTGAAAATTTTAGATTTTACATTCTTTTTATTTCCCATGTTTCGTTTTAGTTTTTTCCTAATTTCACATTTTAAATGAGCTATATCTGTAATCGCAATGAAGGTGTGGTATGCAGTCTTGATGATGTGACTGTGTAACCATCAGGCACGAAGGGGAGAAAAACAAAAAACTCCAAAGGAGAAAAAAAATCTCTGGGGGTCCAAGGCCTCATGGTTGACCTCCCCTCCAGGTCCTGGCTGTGTATGACAAGTAGTTACTAGAAACAGTTCACATGCACAACCATGCAGATTGACACGGTGAATTCTATTTCATATATTATGTGAGACTAGATGTTAATGTTGAGTGTTTCCCATCCACTGGGTTGAGCAGTACAGGATCTTGAGTTTTGTAGGCTGGGTTCCTTGCTTCAGAAATCCAGGAGGATCCCTTGTCATGGGGGACGGAGCTCAATATCAACCAAAGGCACCGAAGAGAGAACAGTGGCAGGCATGGTGTGGAGAAAAAAAAATGGGTTAGACACAGAAAAAAACAATTGCAACGTGGTTGTCTACTTACCCACTTGATATCTATGTTTCTGCACCTCCTAAAGAATTAGATCACTCGGGATAAAGAAGACTACAGAGACGATGTAGAAGACTACAGCATTGTTAAATATGCTTGTAGGTATGGGGCATCCTTAAAAAGGTCTGACATATCTTTCCACAATTTAGGGGCTGTGTGCCTAAATGCTCTGCTACCTGCTTGCTATTGTTAACGTAGTCTGTTCATTGATGTAGACAGCATCCTACAAGTACCTTAACCTTACTGTAAGAAAAGTATCACTTTGGTGTCTAGGCTGTTCTTTTTGATGAGTCTCCACTCCTGGAGATGTACATGGTACAATATTGAAAGCCAGTGGGGTTCGGACTTCGATGATGTGATTGTGTTTTATTATTCCGGTTAGAATCCTTTTAGCACTGTGCCCTGTCTGAAGGTAGATAGGGTACTGTTTTGGAAACCTAATAATAAGGAATCACCCTAGATACACTTCTTTTTGATAGAAGCCAGTTTTCTTTGATCTTTCTCACAACGGAGTGGAATTTCTTGATTAATCTATCTTTCTAGGATGGATACAATTTTATCTGGAAATCTTTCACATAAATCATGTCATGGTGACATACTGTCGATTTACATTTCTTTGCACTACTACAGTGATGTTAACAGTGTGTAGTGATCATATTTAAAAGGGACTGTGTTGTGTTATGATTAACTTTTTTACTGTTTTCATACAGACTTTGTTTGGTTTCTGGCAATAGATAACAAATGGTTTCTAGTGATTTTGCGTTCTAGTGTTTTTCATAATTTTTTGGCAAAGTGTACAAAAGTTTACTCTTACCCAAGATAAATTTTGGGGGGGATATTGAAACTTGTACTTACGTGTCTTTTGGAGGTGAATTCTGCTGAGAACACGTTGACAGTCTTGTTGAGTTTCCAACATGTCTATTATGTAATTCTTGGGAGTAAGGGGTGGATGCTCACTCATCAACAGTACCTGAAATATAAAACCGTAAGAAGGGTTACGAACTGCAAAGGATCCAAGGAGTATAAATGGGTCACAGATCAAGATCTAGGTATTTGCACAATTTGCCAGATCTCTCTTAATCAAACTCCTTTTTTCTTACTTTGTGTTTTTACAGCAAGACAGTATATTGTTTCTGTGCTAAATGGCAAGCTCTTTTAGGTGTTCATGGTCATGTCTTTGTTTCTATACTATTGGAAAGAAACCTAGTAAGTGATTTGATGCATCCATGTCTAATCATTAATCTGACACAGTAATTCTATCTTTGAGATGCCTGTGTCATGTAATAAATTGCACAGATTATCAGTAATCTTTTATGTGTGCCTTCTTTGGTGTGTTTTTTGAAAAGTTATCTCTAATTTATAGAACCATTAATGCCAGAAGACAAGCCTGCAATCCAAACTTCTTAACAATAACAAACACTTATAACGTCCACTGAAATATGTCATCCTATGTTTCTGCTGAATCTAAAACTACATGTCCTGCTTAAAAAACCCTTTCATAGTGATAGTTTGCATGCAGAGCATACTCACCAAACTGGGGTTGGCAAAATGTACTGTACATATCCATGTTACTTCATTCTTTGCGCTTTCATACTCTTCTTTTGAGATGCACAATTCATGGAACCAGTTTTCACAACTGTCACACTGAATCTACACGGACAGTAAACCTTATATCAGTTCAGCTATCACATTTCACTGGCATGTTTTGTTATTATGTGCGTACATTACACATACAGATAGAGATGATGTTCACTTACCCAGTTTGTCTGCCGCACCGGTGTTTCTCCACACATCAGGCACATGTCCTGGAGAGGAGCTATAATAAACATGCCAAATAGACTGATTTTTCCAATGTTATCTACAGATCATTGTTGCATAATTGAAGACAGTTTGATAGAGACCTTTTCGTATGCACTTTCCTGATTAGGTGTTCTACTGCTTCTTATACCGCACATTGTCATGTCTCAGAATACTCCTGTCAACACCTGTTACCCTTTTTTGCGTCAGCGTGTGTTGCTATGATTTTAGGGGGGCACATGATAACACAGCTATGTTCAACCAGCTTGCTTCACTATGGGCAATTTAGACCCACACTTTTCCCAGACAATGGTTGTGTCAACCACGACGAAGGCCAAAGTGTCATTGAATTTTAACTGTGTGAAATGTGATTTAATTAACTTTTCATCACTGTGTTATATAGTACAAAAAGAATACCCAAATGAGTTCTGCATATAAATAAATTGAGAATCTTTTTCATCCAGACTTGTTACAGAGAGAGAACATGCTTCAGGAAAACAATATACACCAATAAACGTAGGCAATGAGGATCAAATGGTACAATACCTGAAGCTTCAAGAATTCTGATTGACAGGTCTTCCCGCAACTTTCTTATTTCTTTGGCACTGCTGTTTATTTCGATATATTTTGGAATATCCGGGTAATTGTTCATGATGTCTGCGCCCATCTAACAGACAAAAGTTTGTTGCAATTATTTCCCTAAAAATCTCTCATACAATAGTTTTAAGACAGTCCAAAATTTCGGCGTGGAAAGGTTATGCTGACCTGCATCACAAAGACCCCACAGCTTGAGGCATCTGCTTGCCTGGTGTGACCAATCACGCTTGGGTGCCAGTTGCTATTCAACCAGTCTTCTTTTCCTAGGACATTCCTTCGCATCTTAAAAAAGTCCCTGTGAATCAAAACAATAGGTTATTGATAAATGAGGAAATATTTGTCATGCTGAATTTGAACCTGAAATGTATGTGTGTCCCTGCAGAATTTCACCACGAAACCAATGCTTGATTTCTTACCTGAACCTTTTTGCCGCTGCAGTGGAGTCTGCCATCTCGTCACTCCCCATAGGGTCGACCACAAAGACATTCTGGGATGGAGCATACAGATACTGCAAGAAACAAAGGGCCCATCATCAGACGTTGCATTTAATGTGGGGCCAGACACACAGGCAGTTTCAGGAGTTTTATGTTGTGAAAACAAAGGTTTTTAATATTTGAATATTTTATATATATATAATATTTATATTTATATATTATTTAACATTTAATATTTTGCAAACCTCGGCAAAGACAGTCAGGAAATGACCTAACAGTACTTTTTTTCCTACATGACACTTTGACCTGCTTGGTTGTCTGTTCATTACACAGCAGTATTCACAATAATAATTTAGGAAAAGTGCACTGTCACCATTGCCTTGGACACTCACTGTCAATGTCCACCTTTTTTAACAGGAGAGGAACACATACATTGTGACTTTGTAATTTTTTTAGATACAACAAGGATAATCACTTGAACTGTAATGGTTCCAAGTGTAATTATAAACCTACGCTGTTTTGGATTACCTGCACCACACTTACCAACAACTTCCAGTGGACACCAGTGTTAAAAAAGCTAATAATGGCTTCATAGTTTTCAAAGTTGACCTGTAATGAAAAGAATGACAAGATTAGTACAACAGGCTGCCTCACAGGGATGGTGTGCTACCTTTGAATTTTGATTTCTGACTATAAAGGTAGTTTCTTCAGGCAGCACCATGGTCACAGTTGTGACCTGTTTTGATTGCTTGTAGCTCTCCTTGTTTCTCTATTGATAAAACAATCATCAGTTAGTGAAAAACCATGTTTGCCCCTTACTAATGTAATCCATCAACATTTGTGTTTGATGTCCTTACCTTGGACAAACGTTGTCTAGCCATGCGCTCTCTATTCCCACTCATGATTACACTAGTTGTGTAGTGGTTCATTAGGAAAACCTTCTTCCCCAAGTCCATGGATTCTTTCGCTACTTGAAAGTAACACTCAATGGTCTTATGGAAAAAGCAAACACAATTGAGGAAGATGTGATTTCACGCACTCACACACATTTGATTACACAAAAGCTCAGGAACCTTAACAAATGCATGCAATCAAACACTTTTATCTTACCTCGCCTATGAGCCACTCATCTGGTTTCAGAGACACAAACTCCGAGTGTCTGAGAATATATGTGTCTGCACCGTGCATGGATGGCAAAACTGCAACCACTAACTCACTCGGATTGATGTTCCAAAGGGCGTGAACCTAAAAAAGATTTACCAAGCCAAAAGCATACACAAGAGATCACTGGAGCTAACATAATGAAAATTGAGATTACACACCACTGTCAACAAGTATAACAAGTTAGAGAGAAACGACAAAGAACACCTACAGTAGTAGAAGATGACATTCATAAGCTCTGAAAAAGAAGTGAATGTCCACACAGAGAAATATTTGAAATACAAATCCTACCTTCTTTCTGAAATCTGTTTTCTCTTTTATAAGTTTTGAGATGGGGCGTGCATCACAGTGTGGTGTGATCACTTCAGTCATGCCCACGGCAGCTTGCTTGGGTGACACTTTCCCTTCTTCTTTGTGCTGCCATTCTTTACATTCTGTGGTTCCTGCTTTCCCCTGCTGTACTTGCAGGCCGTTGCTGTCATCTGGAGATTTTTCACTTGTTTCAATATTTCTATTGCTAAATTTTTTTTCCTGTTTTCTCATTTTTTGGGGGATTCTGTGGTGCGCTGTAGAATTTATTTTTTGTTTCTTTGCCTACACCTGGTGCTCTCTTTGCCCATTGTTCCTGTGCATGTTCATGACGTGTCTTAGTGGTGATCAATGGTGCCGTCAAAACCTTTTTGGGGAGAGCATTTTGGATTATATGTTCTCTGTACCGGCCTTGGAGGGATTGTCTCATTATCATAATAAACTCTGCTGGCCTCAGTTTCCTCCTGTGCTGAAGTATTGAATGCTTGACAATGCCAAACCAGGTCTCAACATGACAATTAGTGGCTCTTGTTTGTGCTACCTCTGACATTGATATGTCTTTTTTGCTGTCTGAAGCATATCTTGCCAGGTCACCCAACAAAATTCCACTCCACAGTGGAAATAGTGCCATGTATCTTTGCAACAGAAATCTAATTATATCTTCACAGAAATAGGGGTTCACATTGTGTTGTGTACCATAGTCATCATGTCCTTGAGCTGATATGCTGTCTTCATAAATACCTTTGAACTCCACAGCGAAAGGAGAGCGGCCCAGGCTGCCTCTCATTTTTGGGTACAGTACCTCATCTGTGTCTTTGACTTCTGCTTCCTTTTCCATCTGGTCTGGTGTGGTTGTTTGAGAAATGTAAGCATTAAGGAGGCAGACACTAGATTGGACTTCAGTTGTGAACCTCCTGCTTGAGAGTACAATACACATGTGTTTGAAAACATTTCTGGCGACACTCAAAGTTGTGCTGTTTTGCAGGATGACAAAGGAAAATGTTGCAAAGTCTCGCAGTCCTTTGTCTGTTGTTTTTTTACTAATTGCTTGAAAGACAGCCTTTATGACATGGGCAGAGCAAAGGTGCAGAACAGTGAACATCTGAAGTTCTGTGTACTTATGTTTGCCTTGGCAGACTTTCATTGCACGATTTAAGTATGCATGGATGGTGTCCCCATTGAAGGCAAAAAGAACACTGTGAATCAGGGCCCAGCTGTAGTCAGTTTCTACATGCTGCACTCTCTTGGTAGTACATGTTGAGATGTCAAACATGAATTTATGTAGCCAACGTTCTATACTGACAATGGTGTGGTCAGTTGTCAACATTTCAGACACTGGTAATGGAGGCTTTCTTTTTCCACCTCCAGGTAACATTAGACTGTAGTACAAAATTCTTCTGTTCTTTTTCTGACTACCCCTCCTGTCGCATTCAGGTAAAGGCTGACTTTCTCCTTCATCTTTAGATGGGCAATAAGAATTCGCATACTCTGTTCTGTGTAAAGATAGGCAGCAAATGTGTCTAACTGCAAAATCTGTATATATCCTGGAAAATGTACAGTGTCGAAGTCGCATGCTTTCATATATTTTTGTGCCATATGTAATTCAAGCACTGGATCATAGTGAATGCGTTTACTGTTCCTGAACTCTGATGAAATGACTTTCAGGACATTCTGTGTTAGTGGTGTTGTAACAGAAAGAATAAGGTTCTTGATCCCGAGATGAAGTAAAACAGATGAGTTTATTGCATGCAAGGAACAATAAAGCCGAAGTCTTGTTTCCCACAAGAAACAACAAAACCGAAGTATTGTGATTATGCCCCCAGGGGGTTCCTTGCTCGCATCTGGAATCCTTATCAGTTAACCCCCTTTCCTGCCATAAACCCCTGTTGCTTAGAAGTCTAATTTTCAGGCAGAACTGACTTAAGTTATTAACCCTTTTAACATCTTGTCTCTTACTTCATTCCCCCCTTATAAAATATGGCATACGTCAGGACTGCCTATTTTTACACATACAATGTCAGGGCAGATCTTTCCTTTTTAGATGTACGGGCATGCATTACCATGACATTGTGCGTTCCACGGTTACAACAAGATGTTATTGATGTTTTTGTACAAGTGATAGTTACAATTATACACATAAAACAATCCTAATCCTACAAATACATAAAGTCCTACCCCAGGACCCAAACGCAGACCTCAGTCATGTGGAGATCTATCGTCAGGATCTTGGAACAGCAATATTGACCCAACTCCGATTATAATTTTTTTGGCTGAATAGATATGCCAACACCCGGAATGTATTGATGCCATATTCCCAGTAATGCTCCTCAGGCCTAACAAGCACACTGTTGGTCTTAGGAAGCATCAGACACAGAAACGGTAACAACATCCTTCTTTCTGTTCACTCAGTCTCTGGTGCCGTGGGTCGGTGAAAGTGCGATGCGCGGATCCAGCGATCTCATCCTGTCACTCAGATGGCACAGTCAGTAGTTGGTGGCACTTGATATGGTCCCTCCCAGCAGGATTGCAACGTCTGGCAGGGAATCTCTTCTTCATCTACACCCACTCGCCAGGTATTCGGTCGTGTCTCCCCTCTACTGGAGGTCCCCAAGCGTCCGGCACCTGTTCACGAGCCCTGTGCACCGCTTCAGTTAACAAACCTACAACACTTTAATAGAGAGTTAGTAAATTCATCAGTGCGTTAGCCAAACTTGGACTCCAGGGAGTTTCTTTGGCTGCCCGTGATGATCTCAAATGGGCTCAGTCTCACAGTTCCGTTTGCTCCAGCCCGCAAACCGCACAGGGCATCTACCCACAGTGTTCCTTCAGTTGATATTTCCTTAGTTGGTCTTTCAGACTGTGGGTGATGGGGGCAATGTGACTTCCAACTTACCCCTAGTGAGGCAATTACAGCCTGACACACCTTCCCAGTGTAGTATGCCCCTAGATCAGTATCCAAGGGGCAGGGCAGTCCGTACCACGGGATCATCTTTGTCATACACTTGGGTATGTGCCAGCCCACATCCCATCATCATACAACCCCACATTCTTTACACATTTGTTCTAACCACTATTAAACATCTATTAAAGGCCTCAACCTGAATTCTCCCTTTTCCCCAATAGAGGTTTCACAGGGGTCTCAGACTCCCGCTCTCCCAGTGCCGCTCGTCTGGCATCTGCATCTGCATGGTTGTTACCTTGAGTTACTGGAATTCTTTATTTATTGTGTTATTTACACCTTACTCAAGCTGCTTCTGTCGGCAGCTGTAAAACTACAAATCAGTTCAGAGACAAGCCCAGTATTCTTAACTGGAGTCCCTGCCGTGAGAGAATCCTATTTCTCCATAGCCATCCAGAATTGTGACCTACATGCAACAAATACATTCATTATATACATATACAGTAACCCTTTAACATCTTTCTTTTTACAATCTCGCATCAGTGCTCTTAACTGGCTTGCTGCGCTGAGGCAGTGGAGGGGCATTTTTCCGATTGTTAGCACCTTGAATTCTGTTGTAACAGCTCAGCCTGTTCTCTGTTCTCCCTTATGCATCAGAGAGGACCCATCAGTAAACAGTATTACATTTTCTTAAATGTTCACAGTCCCCCACTTTTTGGCTACAGCATCTAATGGTATAATAGTGCCTACCTCCATGCTCCTGCGTCAGCACAGCTGCCCAGAACCCTTTTTCCACACTTACATACAAAGAATGGTTGATCCATCTGAGGAAACCTCAGTCTCAGCACCTGTAAGAGAGCTTGTTTCAAATTATTACAGGCGGCTTTTGCTGCTGGAACCAAGGCAATCTTGTCCTTGTACTGCACTCCCCTCTTAAGCAGATCTGTTAAGAGTTGTGCACCCCGTAAAAACATTGCACCCAGGACCTGTTAAAATTTCACAATGCTAGACACAAAAGGGCCTTATCATAACTGCTTCTATTAGACACTCTAAAGCTGAAGCAACTCAGACTTGTGGGTTTCCTCGTCAGGGGAAGCACTCAGAATACCATCAACATACCGAGTGATCACAGTCAGTTGAAGCCCCGTGATACCCTGTTTTGGATAGTCATTCTTTGTAATGCATAATATTCCAACCCAATAGATCTGGGATAAAACCACCCATTAAAATCTAGTACTTGGCAAGTAAAACTTTCCGCCCCAATACTCCTGTGGCTTCCTGCCGTCTCCCCATATACATTACTCCAAAGCACACTGTTGAACAGAGGAGTGAAACAAGCATGACAGTAGTGCTCCAGTATCCCCTAACAGAGAAACCAACACTCCATTAACAGTACATTTTTATCCACTGGACTGGGACAGACTTAGGGAGGCTACAAGGGATTTACAGGATCTAATCGTTAGGTAAACAGATCTTCTCACAAGACGTTATTCTCCCCAGTCTCGATTCTAAACCTACAGCGTTTCAGCATGTCTGGTTTTGAGACATTCGAATAAATCCAAATTGTTTCCACTATTGCAACTAATTGTATAAAAATACAAAAACTGTTTATCTAACTACTTTTACGTCCACCTGTACTGTACTTATACGTTTCAGACGCTCTTATATTTTCCAATCTCCTTAAGTTGATTTTCGTCAAGTCTCTTTAGGTACGTCTCTAGCCAGTCCCGCTGGCTAAACACACTCACACCGTCATTTAGTATACCAAAACTCACAGTTACACACATACATGCCGGCACACAAATCCATAAAACACACATACACATCGAGAATATATTTTTCTCTTCGTACTACAATGTGTTGTATTCTTGTTTCACTTCTACATGAATCCTTTTAATTTCTGAAGCGCACTCCAGGTTCGCTGCATTCCTAATTTCGGGTGCGGTACTTTAGCCCACCGGTCAATATCTTCCGGTTTTGGATTTGATCGTATGGTGGAATCAGGGAAGGTAGGTGCGAGTGCGGACCCCCTCAACGGGGTGCAAGACACTTAGAGTGACGCTGTCATCAACAGCGCCAGCCCCCGCTACATCAGGCCCTCTCCCACTTAGGGTGAGAGTACAGGTCTGCGGGCGCCCTCTGTTTAAGAAGGGAGTTCCTGTTCCATCTCTATCACACTCGTACCAGGTGTCATCCCACTCAGACCCCCCGTCTCCATATGGTCACTGTGGGAATTGATCCCAATTATTTTCATTTCCTGCCTGTCTGTTCCCCCATGGGAGAGCAGGATATAACACATTAACTAGTGCAGTGCGACCAGGAACTAATTCTTCTTTTAGTTTCCGATTCTTCTGCACTGCCTCTTTTCGCTTTTGTTTATACTCTTTCGTAGCGAGTAAAGTATATTTTCTTCCGGGTTTTTGTTTTCCCCGTAAACACACTTTTAAGAAGTCCCAATTTCTTTCTTTTTTTTTCTCTCATGTATCTGCCACCACTGGTGCCGGCCGTGCACCAGGGTGGGAGCTACATGCTTGTGCTTTTGCCAATCAATACGCATATGCTTTCTTTACAGGCGTCTTCGCCCCAAACTCCCTCTGACAAACTCAGCTTTTCCCATATTTTTCTCCTTCTTTTCCGTCAACTTACGTTTTTCCGATATATAAACGGACCCTTCCACCACTTTCTCAAACCATCAGTTAGTACACATGTTCTGTCTCTTTTACTTTTGTCGTGTGTGAGGTAACAGCTCATTCAGTAGGGGGATGTTTTCACTTGGAAAAACCTGTGCATTACTGCACTCATTCAGCTAAGGGCGTCTGTTACCTCCAGATCTAAATGCCTCTCAGAGACTTTAGAGAGGACTTACACCGCACTGTTCACAGGTAAGGAACGAGACCTCGAAAACCCCCTTTCTTGATCAGTAATTCACCATCCCCAGAACGCCAGCATCGCTGCTTTTGCCCCGGGGTGGACTTACACACTGAGCTCAATCAGGGCGATTCTCGGGTCTCAACGTCCTTTAAATCCTGCTACTTAATGCTTTGCTCTTTTATTATGAGGTGTGTTTATGTTAGTGTCGTGCGTGTGTATATGTATTTCACAAACAAGGAAAACACCAAAAACATACATATATATATACCTCCTACTTCTGTTTCCTTTTAAAACAAAAAACCACGCCACGCCAATCCGTGCACGATCAAGGCGTAGCTAATCTCAGGACCCCGGGCGCAATTAAGGCCCACACCAATCCTGGATTATACGTGCATTTAATGCACCACTCAGCTCCAGAACCCCAGGCGCAATTAAGGCCCACACCGATCCTGAGCCTCAGAACTCCGGGCGCAATTAAGGCCCACACCAGTCCTGACCTTCAGAACTCCGGGCGCAATTAAGGCCCACACCAGTCCTGAACTATGTGCATTTAATGCACCACTTGCTCCAGAACCCCGGGCGCAATTAAGGCCCACACCGATCCTGAACCTCAGAACTCCGGGCGCAATTAAGGCCCACACCAGTCCTGACCTTCAGAACTCCGGGCGCAATTAAGGCCCACACCAGTCCTGAACTATGTGCATTTAATGCACCACTTGCTCCAGAACCCCGGGCGCAATTAAGGCCCACACCGATCCTGAGCCTCAGAACTCCGGGCGCAATTAAGGCCCAAACCAGTCCTGACCTTCAGAACTCCGGGCGCAATTAAGGCCAATTAAAGGAAAACTACGAGCTTGATGGCTCAAGTCGAACGAATGTGTTTGTTAAGCAATCGATGATCAAAAGCACGTCTTCTAACAGTTCGTGAGAGTATGTTCTAAAGGTCCCTGGCTCGATCCGGGTTTCGGCATTTTGTTTCATCGCGCCCTTTGTTCCTCTCTCCAGCGCCCCCTGCCTAAAATGAGGCTTCCCTTTCTCAGCCTGAAATGCAAGCGAAACACCAGCAGCAGCCCGTACAGGTTTCCGTAGTGTAGCAGTTATCACGTTTCCTAACACGCGAAAGGTCCCCGGTTCGAGACCGGGTGAAAACAGCCTCTTCTTGCACGCTCCTGCACTTCACAGAGGTCTTGAACCACCAGTCATTTGTTCCTGATGTGTTTCCGGTGCCTTCATGCACCAAACGCACGTTCCTTCTGTACCTGGAGCCGATCATTTGCAATTGGGCTGTGCCGACAGACCAAGACGAGCTCTGTTGGCTCAGAAGCAGCGAAACACCTGCAAGAACAACAGAATGATTAGCATCCAGCGGGGGCCTCTTAGTGAGCCCAAGATCTCATCAAGAATCGACTCCAGCAACAGGGCTGGGCGCATTGTTCCATACTCCGACCACTCTCGGTGTAAACAGGTCCCTCCTGGTCTCTGCTTGAAATGCACTTTCCTGCGTTTGCTTTGGTGTAACTGGCTTCCCCTGCATGGGTGAATGTGAAGAAGATCCTTAGTAAGTCATTGAAGAAAATAGAGAAGAGGTCGGAGTGGCCTCTGTCGTTCATCAACGATCCAGTCAGGCAGTACTCCTCTGTAAAGCGCCGTTCGTTCACATCGATTTCACATCGGGTTTTTTTGCCTTCATTCGTGCATGTAGTAAAAGCAGATGCCCCTATTCTGCCGTGACCCGGATTCAAAACGGGGTTGTTGCGGCAACAACGCAAAATACAGACCACTATACGATCACAGTGAGTTACCGAGACACACACGGCTCCACCCTTTTCCACCCCTGAATAGCATTGGCGAGTTGAAAAGCATTCAATTCACATCGAAGAGCATTGGCCCCTGAATAGCATTGGCGAAGCTCAGCACTGAGCCACTGGGCACCATTTCTCACCGTTTCCGTAGTGTAGTGGTTATCACGTTTGCCTCACACGTGAAAGGTCCCTGGTTCGAAACAGAGTGTTTTCATCTATGTGTAATTACGCACTAACTGGAACCTGGGGAACTGCTGTGTGCACATGTTCACAATGCGAGAAATACTGTACTGTTAAATATAGCTTCATGTGAAAAACCTGTATATAACCTTAGGAAGCAGAACACTGCAGTCTCCAATTACCCAGACTGTAAGCACAGGAATAAAGCTTTGTTTGATTTCTGAAACCCTTCCTTTACGTCCTGTTTTCATTCAGGTAAGGGTCAACTATATTCACAATACTACTGACAGCAGGAAGATTAAAATATTCTTTACTCAGCAGCTTATTAAAAACAGCTCCCATGATGTTCAAACTGACTTTTTACTCAGAACACTGACACAGCTTTGTGTTCTGAATCACTTTTTCTCGTGCTTTTATTTAATGTGGCACAATGCACTGGGATCGGGGTATTCTGTTCACAAACCAATAGCATTTAAACCACAGCACCCACAATGCTGCAAGTAAGTGTTTTGCACACTAAGCAGGTCCTCTGACTTTTCCCAGCTTTGTTTTGGGCTGTGGAACCTTCTTTATTTTTTAAATGATTTTCTAAAGATAACACTACAGGTAATACACCGGGATAGGTGGGTCTGCTTCGTGGCTCAATAGCATTTCAGGCACAACAGCCACACTGCTGAAACCAAGTGTTTTACACACCAGGCAGCCCCCCTAACCTTAGACAACCCTGCTGTGGCTGTGGCCCCTTTCTTTATTTTTTTATGATTTTTTGAAGATAACACTACAGGTAATACACTGGGATAGGGGGGTCTTCTTCATCACTCAATAGCATTTCAAGTACAAAAGCCACACTGCTGAAACCAAGTGTTTTACACACCAGACAGCCCCCTTAACCTTAGATAACCTTGCTGTGGCTGTGGCCCCTTTCTTTATTTTTTATGATTTTTTCAAAATGGCACCATTAGACAGGCGGTACATGGGGATAGGGTGGTGCTATTTACGAGTCAATAGATGTGGAGCACAGCGACAAGAACACCTTGAACTTTTTCTATAAGTGAAGGAAAATTCAAAAGAGCATGAAAAGTATGGATCGTATAAAATATCCATGATACAACTTGAGAAAAAACTGAAGGACTAAGCAACGACTTTTGATGATTACAAGAGATTCAAGAAACACAACCGTCCGCACACGGGCTTGGATCCTGAACGCTTAAGTTAAAAGACAAAGCGAAGGATACGAACTGTAAACTCTCTTCATGTCTTACAGTTTACGAAAAAAAACAATTTCTTACTTTTTTCATAATTTCTTACTGCTGATAGATGATTTATTGCATTTTAACAAAATCACAATTACAAATATTTTGGGTTGAGTATTCACATACTCTAACGGAGAGAAACGTTAGTGTCTTCAGGTGTGTGAGCCCATTTCTAAAAAAAAAAGTTTTATGAAATTAATTGTTCTACTTTTTAGGCTTGCATAGCCTTATGAATATTTCGGTTATATCTTTTTTTCTGTAGTAATTTCAGTTGATATTAATATTAGTCATGATTTACAATTTTTGGACATGGTTCATCTTAAATAATTTTGTAATTAGTTTCAGTTTTGGAAAATCGCACCCAGAAGCTACCAAAACTGGTAATGTTCATGTAATGTGTAATGCAATAGCAGTATTTTGGGTGGGAAAACAAAGAGTATTTCTTGGTATGAATCCCAACACTTCATAAGCGGCGTTCAAGGACTTCTCGCTTCAGATAAAGCTGTCAATACATCATAGATTTTGAATCAATATCAGCAGTGTTATCGCTACCGAACGCTAAATATAGATCCTGGCAATACTTCGTGAGATCTTTGTAAGAAAATCCAAAATACTACAGAAGCAATCAAAGGTATACGTTTCTTTTGGATCGAGAAGAGGATAATTATGAGACTCAAAACATGCCTGTCTTTTCTTTTTTTGAGGACAAATGGATTATTGAGGTGTAAAGATGGGTTCAAAACCAATCATCTGCTATTGCTGCTGTTTCTTTGATAGTTTCTTCAAATCCTTCAACTGATCATCGATATCGAGGAATAATATTATACAAATTGTGGTTTTCTGTTAATTGCCAATTTTATTGTAATTACATCTTCGTTTACAGATGTCTTGCATGTATCACAAGGTATAATAGTCACCGTGCTTCCTCAGCTAAAATGTTTTAAAAAGTACGACAAAAGTACAATATGCTTAACAACATTTATGGTTATATCTATATTAAAATGAAGGTAAATATACCAAGATATTAAAATACAATTTTAAAGTCCTAACCTAACAATGCTTGTGAAGTTTTCCAATAAATCCGAACTGTAATTTTGAATTATTATTGCTGAGAATGCAAAGAGAGTACAAATATCAAATTCAATGAGTGAAAATACAAAAGTAGTTCACTAAACTGAGTTTCTTCCCTGAAATGATTTGCTTGCGAAACACTAAGCAGCTTTGAACGGATCGCGGGAATCAAATATACAGATGGGTTCAGAGTGTGCTTTCCAACTTTTGAGTAACATTTTTCTTTGATAGGGCGGAGTTGTCTTCACAATCTGGGTTAAATCAAAAGGAGTGACGTCAGTACAAAACAGCTTTCCTTCTTGGGGAACAACGGTTGTGTTCCATATTTCTAACTATTTTGGTTTCAAGATCTCAATTTAGTGTGAAATATAAAAGCCAGCCGGCTAAATGGTCTTTCAACTAATCGCCTGTGCAGGGATCAAACCCCAGCTGCAGGTACGAGTAGCGTAAGGCTCTGCAACATGCAGACGAGGAACTAATCTCTGCTTCTTCATTATATACACAGTGAGCTATATTTGCAAGCCTACTGCCCCCTACGGGCTCTGTATTTCATTGCGGTACAAGACCGGTCGTGGAGACTTCTCGGTCTCGGTGAAAGTGATACACTCCGTAAAATTTCCGGACATTCATCTGTTTTTAAAGGAAAATCACCAACAGCGGCCGAGATCTATTGGAGGTTTTTCTTTTCATTCTATACTGCGATTTCTGAAGGGTACCCTGTGAAAATACGAGTTTTGACGAGAAGGGATAGACATATATGGTCAGCAGGCTTGGGGAATTGGACCTTATGGTGAAGGCTGCGGGCTCAGCAGCAGCAGACCCTGATCAGTATCGGTTGACTCCGATATTTACCTTAGTGTCAGTATACTAAGATGTTTTGGTAACGAGGAAGGAGGGACAAAGCAAATTGGCAGAATGTGTGCTATTTTGTTGACTATAAATCCCCACATGCTGTGTTCAGAGGGTCATTATTAAAAAAAACGTAACAGTAAAATCTCTTGTACTTCACGATTATGAGTGCCTGTTACATTGTGTCTCACACCTCAGTGTCAGAATTGTGAGACGATTTTGTAATCAGCAGAAATTGCATTCACCGTTTACCAATGCATTCTCACATGCCATTTTCTCACATGCCATGTTCAGAGGGTCATATTTTTAAAATGGTACAGTAAAATGTCCTGAAGTTCAGGATTGTGACAGTGTGTTATATTGTGTCTCACACCTTGATCTCAGAAATATGAGACGATTTTAAAATCAGGAGGGAGGGCCCTAGCAATATAGCAAACATTGCATTTACCATTTGACAATGTATTCTCTCATGTCATGTTCAGAGGGTCATATTTAAAAAACGGTACAGTAAAATGTCCTGAAGTTCAGGATTTTGATAGTCTTTTCCATTGTCTCTCACACATCTGTGTCAGAATTTTTAGACATTTTTATAACCAGGAGGTAGGTTCACAGCAATAAGCAGAAAGTGTGATCACCCTCTGCTCATCCTCAGTTAACCATATATTCTCATATGCCATGTTCTAAATGTCCCATTTAAAACTGCTATATTAAAATTTCTTGCAAAATGCAAGACTTTGAGACTTTTTATGATCAGAAGGCAAGGTCGTGGAAAATATGCAGAAAGTGCCAGTGAACTTATGTTTTGCCTGTCTTATTTACTCGTTGTATAACATGCCAGATTGTTTTATTGTGAGTTGTGTTTCTGAAATTTGTTTCATACAAAAATGCAATTTGGACAGTCTCTACTTACATATTCCCCTTTACTGAGGATATGTACAGTAATACATCTGGATAAGTATTTTTAAAAATGACTGTAGAGAGCCATCTACAGGCGAAAGGCGGCATGACATCACAACAGCAGCATTTAAGATGGAACGAAAAACGCGAAGAAGCTGGCGAATAAGAAGCCAACTTCAGCCTCGTTAATGCAATAGCATTAGGTGAGGTGAGGTGGGAAAAAAAAGCAAATTTTATGGTTCAAATTCAATAAATTTTATTTATTATGAATGTGCCTGACATTTTTCAGTACTTTAGAGGGTTCTGCCATTTTAGATGTTATGCTGTTCCTGTCTGATTTATCAAATGTGTCATTTAAATCTCCCGTCATTTGTATATCAGTCTGAAGGCCTTGAAGTAAAGATTGCAATTCATCCAAAAATGCAATTCATCCAAAAAAGTTTCCCACTGGTGATACATACAAGGACATGAATGTACATTATCCCCAAAAATCAACTAATTTAAAATCAAATACCTCCCTCATCTGCAGGTGGAGAGAATAATGTCAGAATAAATACAGGTTTAAAAGTCAAGAGCATTGATAGTCCTATTTTAAAATGACACTAAAATGCTCACAATATATTAAAAAGCTCTGTAAAATAATAAAAAAATAAAACAAGGTAAAAAGAAATAATACACAGTTATAAAGCTCAGGAATTATCAATGGGAAGTTACAATGGGTTGATATGATTTAAAAAATAAAATGTTTGAAAAAAATCCACTTACAATATGCTAAAAATGGCAAAAATACTTAAAACAGGTGTGTAAAATAAAAAAAAATAAAACAAGTTAAAAATAAATACTAAATGGTTTTAAAATTCAGGAATGTGATTGGTCAGATGCTTACGATGAGTGTTGCTGGTGTTTCGTGTGATTTACCGAAAGGAAAAAAATATTCAATTTAAAAACGGCAAGAGCTCGTATGAAAAAAAAGTTCTTCAGTATCTTTGTTGTAACAGCTGCGCCAGAACTAGTGTATTCATACCTGTATACATCAGAAGAGTAGCTGAACTTGACTGGTTTATATTCAGTTATATGCATTGGGGATGAAAAGGAGACTTACATGGATTTTATTAGGTTTTAGGAATCAGAAAATTTATTTTTACATGTTTATGCCTACGAGCAGAAATAACTTCCTGCTTTCAGCGCTTTTGTTTCTGCTTGTAACCTCGAACAGAGAAACCCAGTACTGACTCACAGAAACGCCCCGGAGTTTCTGTGTTTCTGGGATTTAAGAGGGATGTACTGTATGAAGACAGTAAAGGGAGTTTTTTTTTTTCCCGCTGTAGAGTATGAAGGCGGTGTGACGAGTCTGGAGTGTGGAGACGCGCATTCCGCACGGGGAGCGCAGAACAACGAGTTTCCCCTGCAGCTCGCCAAGTCCTGTCCTATATAACCGCTGAGCCTCGGACACACTGAATCTCTAACCAGCGTTGGCGATGTAAAGGGTTAAACCCAGAAGTCGAGAGTGGAGTTTTTGTATAAGTGTAAGATTAAGGGAATAGGGTTTTGGGGTGTTTGGTGCACAGAAGAGGTTTCGGTTTAGGTTTAGTTTGCTTTTGACACATTTGTAACGGCCATGGCGGCCTGTAGAGTCGGCATGCGCCGTTACTTTTGCGCACGTTTGGTGTATAAGGGTGGTGAGGGTTCGTCTCACTCGGGTGATATTTCACGGTTGGACTTTTCAAGGAAGGTGTTACAGAAAGGATTAAGGCATTAGATGTCAAATGCTTAATTACTTTGCTGAAGGGAATTGGTTTTGACATTAGTTTCAATCGGCGAAGTTACTGGAAGAATTTTGGATGAAAATAGAGGAGAAAAAAAGATGTGGGCCTGATTAGAATGTTTGAATGGCAGAAGCTGATGGATCTTTCTAATGTGGTATGAGCCTGGTCAGTACCTGGATGGGAGACCTCCTGGGAAAAACCAAGGTTGCTGCTGGAAGAGGTGTTAGTGGTGCCAGCAGGGGGCGCTCACCCTGTGGTCTGTGTGGGTCCTAATGCCCCAGTATAGTGACGGGGACACTATACTGTAAACAGGCGCCGTCCTTTGGATGAGACGTAAAACCGAGGTCCTGACTCTCTGGGGTCATTAAAAATCCCAGGGCGTTTCTCGAAAAGAGTAGGGGTGTAACCCCGGCGTCCTGACCAAATTTCCCATGGGCCCTTACCAATGATGGCCTCCTAATAATCCCCCTCTATGAATTGGCTACATTACTCTGCTCTCCTCCCCACTGATAGCTGATGTGTGGTGAGCGTTCTGGCGCACTATGGCTGCTGTCGCTTCATCCAGGTGGATGCTGCACATTGGTGGTGGTGGAGGGGAGTCCCCATTACCTGTAAAGTGCTTTGAGTGGAGTGTCCAGAAAAGCGCTATATAAGTGTAAGCAATTATTATTGATTAATAGGACTGTGATTGTTCGCATGTTTAATGAGATGGTGATGAAGGAAGATGTTGTGACATGGTTGTCTAAGTATTGTTTAGTGAAAGGTGAGCTTCAGAAAGTCTTGGATGATGATGGCATCTGGAACTGTTCATGGAGAGTACCTGTTTCATTGCATGAAGACAAAAAATGGTTATGGTGGATTTAAACACATTCCTTCTTTGATTGGATTATGTGAAAATAGAGGCCTTGTGTTCTACCAAGGGCAGCCAAAACCGTGCAGGAGATGTGGGGAGCTGGGTCACTTTGTGGATGCCTGTACAAAGATGGTGTGTGGTAAGTGCAAGGAAATTGGACATGCATATACTGAATGTACAAGCGTGAGGAAATGTAATCTCTGTGAGTGTGAAGGTCATGTGTTTAAAGACTGTCCAAATTCCTTTGCAAATAGAACAAAACTGGGAAGACCGATGCAAAAACAGGAAGAGTTTGAAGAGGTATTTAGGGCTGGAGCAGTGGTTCTGGATCAGGAACTGGATGTGGTTGACGTTGAAGAAAGTGGTGAAAAAGAGAGCGAGGGTTCAGAATGGAGTGAAGGAGATGAGGCTGAGGTAGAAGAGAATGATAATGTTGCAAAAAGTGAGGTGGAATCTGAATTGATTGGTAGCATCTCTTCCAATAGCCTGCCACCTGTGGAGACTGAAAGTGCTCAAATGAAATGTACAGAACAGAGGGTGCAGTCTAAAAGAGACATTGGATTTAGAAAATGATTTAACTCCGAGCAGAGTGAGGGAAGATCATTTTCCGAGTCCTCAGGTAGGTTCTCCCATGGGTTTAGATGTCTCCAATATATGTGATCTTACTGACCAAGCTTTAGAACCAGAGACTCAAGGAGGGCAGGTGGAGAAATATCCTATGGATTGTGGGGGTGGTGGAGGAGGAGACAATTAAAGCTAAAGGGGGGGGGGGGGAGGCCTGTATAGTAGGTGTCACCTACTGAATGATTGTAGCCAGAGCTTTTAGTCTCCCCTGGTCCTACTTTAAGTAAGGCTCTTAATATTGTGTCCATAAATGTGAGAAGCATTCGCTCCAAGTTAAGGGCAAGGACTATACTATCATTTGTGAGGAAGGTAAATGCTGATATTGTGTTGTTACAGGAGTGTGGGTTACCCTTTAAAAACTGCTATAAGGATATGGAAGAACTGGGGACATTGGGCCCATCAATCTGGAGTGGGTCCAAAGAAAATAAATCTGATGGTATAGCTGTTCTAATTAAAAATAAGATGGTAGAGGTACGTCAGCACCTTGTAGTGAAACCAGGGAGAGCACTGGTGGTGTATCTGGGTTTCACGAATGTCAAATTTAAACTCTTAAATATATATTGTCTGAGTTGCTCACATGACAGATATGTCCTAATTCAGGAACTGAGTATATTTATTGGGATGGGAACCAGTGGTTTTAGCTGGGGATTTTAATTCTCTTTTAGAAAGAGAAGGCAGAATGAGGGGCGAGAGGCGGGTCCAATTTGATAAATCATCAATATTATTGCAAACATTATGTAAAGATTTTAAACTGAAAGATGGCTTCAAACTTCATAGTCAGGGGAGGGCAGGTTTCACATGGCACTAGTCTAATGGGACCCAAGCCTCACGCATTTTGTTTTGATACGTGATTTTACTTGCACGACCACAGGCCTAACCCCTGTTTTTTTTTCTCTGACCATTGTCTGCTGTCATGTACAATTTCTATTCCAACAGCTGTTACTGTGGGGAAGGGTGTGTGGAAGCTCGATATTTTGCTTCTGGAAGGTGAGGAAGTGACGCACAGGTTCAGGGAAAGATATAAGGAATGGCGGTCTTTGTATGACCTGTTTGGCACAAGAGCACAGTGGCTGACCCTGCGCTCTGACCCCCAGTTTCTCTCCCTGTCTGTGTCTCATGGAGTTAGAAAGACTACAAGCTATGCAAACTTCCAAATCTCTAACATCATTTCAAGGCTGTATGATAGATCATTCACAAGATCAAATGGCTGTTTATTATTGTAAGAACTGTAGTTCACTACTGTTCTTTTGACTCTTGAGCTTGCATTATACAGCCGTTGAGTGCATTTTGAACCTAAGAGATATCCAACTGATTCAACCTGTCTGATGAATGTTAAATGGGTTGTGACTTTTGGCAAAGTTTTTTGCAACATTATTTGTTTCATGAATACCATTCATCTCTATAACAACTTTCCTGTACTTTGAACATATGTTTTAAATTGTTTGATCCCATTTGGTGCAACCTTTCCGTTGTAAATGTGTTGTTTGCATTAGGAGTGTGTTAAATAAGCAGAAAAGAAGCCCGTTTCTTCTACTGCTTCTGATCTTATACAGTGGTCAGAATCTCTCATCCAAAAGCTGATGAGTGGGAGGGGGGGGAATTAGTGCAGATGCACAATCCATAAAAAAACATTAAAGAGCATAAGGGTTTTCATCACATGGACTTGTTTGACTGTTTAGGATTAATGTTTTGGTGGCAGATCAATTAAAGGACAACAACCAGAAACACTGGTTCTCACACTGAACGCATTCTCCTTCAATAATCTTTTTTACCAACAGGTGAGTGGAGATGCCATGGGCACCAGAATGGGACCCAGCTATGCCAATATCTTTGTTGGCTAGGTAGAAGAACGCTTCTTCGCTTCCTACACTGTCCCTGACCTCTACAAGCGATATATTGATGACTGCGTCAGTGCCGCCACATGCTCCAACGATCAGCTTAAGTGCTTCCTGCACCATTTCACCAACTTCCACCTGTCCCTCAAATATATGGTTAACATATCTTCCACTACTCTTCCGTTTCTGGACATCAACTTCTCCATCAACTACCCCAGACTCTCCACTTCTGTTTATTACAAACCCACGGATTCACACAGCTATCTCTTGTTTTCACCCCAAACATACTAAAAATTCTCTCCCTTTTTCACAGTTCCTTCGGCTACAACAAATATGCAGCGATGACATCGACTTCCAGAACCAAACCCTCAAAATGTACTCCTTTTTCATGAACAGAGGATACCCCAGCAGTGTTATTGATAGGGCCCTTGCCCGAGCCAAAAACACCCCTTGGACCATCAACCCAATCAGGAACTCCCACCGTAACAACTGCATTCCTTTGGTGCTTCCCTAACACACTTCCTATCCCCAGGACTGTTAACGACAACTTTTCCATCCTACAGGATGATCCCTCCATTGGGGCCCTCTTTTCTGACCGCCCCATCATCTCATATCACCAATCACCTAATCTCCTCAACCTTCTTGTTCACAGCTCCCTTGACCGCCCTCAGCAACCATCCACACCAGGTACTTTCCCTTGCAACAGAGCTCGCTGTATCGCCTGCAAGTACACATCCAACACCACACTCATTCAAGGCCCCTCAGGACAATTCTGGATCACCCAGATGGCATCTTGTACCTCTAGCAACCTTATTTACTGTATCTCTTGCAGTAAATGCCCAGTTTCTCTCTATATTGGAGAAACAGGAAGGAGACTTGGAGACCGCTTCAGAGAACATGTCAGGGCTGCGAAGATTAAAGATCTCTCCAAAAACCATTGTTTCTCATTTCACCTCTGATGGCCATGACCACTCTAATCTCTCCGTCTGTGTTCTCAAAGATGGTTTTCTGAACTCATACATTAGAAAGACTACCAAAACCAAACTTATCCTGCAGCTAGGATCACACCTTCCCCCTTCTCTAAACGACAGACTACTATTCTACTAAATTTTCTCCATACATTGGAAGTTTCATTTCACACCTCTCAACACCTATTCTGACTTCACACCTCTTGATTGGCCTCTCTTTCTGTCCCCTGCTCCCGCCTCTCACCCCTCCTCCCTTCCAGCCTTTGTTCTCCCACTACATTACCTTTGCCTACTGCCTTCTCTCTCTCACACCTGAAGAAGGCTCCATGGCCGAAACATTGTTTTCTCTCTTCTTTTTTTCAGCATGGAATAAACCTATTACTTGTTCCTTAACAACCAGAAACAATATCTTCGGTCTTTCCAGAGCTGTAAGTAGTCATTCCAAGTTTATGAACTTGTCTCTGTGCTTGTATGTACTCTTCAATAGCCACTGATGTTATTTTCAACAGCTATTTAAAAAAATAAATTTGCATTTTTTTGGACTTCTTTTAAAGAATTGGCACATTTGGCAGAGCGGTGGCTCTTTGGCTAAGGATCTGCACCTGTGGCTGGAAGGTTGCTGGTTTACATCCCATGGTCGGCAGAGGAATCCTACTCCATTGGGCTCCTGAACAAGGAGCTCCAGGGGTGCTCCCCAACTGCTCCAGGGGTGCCGTATAAATGGCTGACCCTGCGCTCTGACCCCCAGCTTCTCTCCCTGTATGTGTATCTCAAGGAGAGCAAGCTGGGGTATGCAAAATAGGAATTCCTAATGCAAGAAATGTCATATGGTCAATACAGTGATCATATCTTATTGGCACATGGTAATCTCCAAGGAACAAGTAATAGTTTTATTCCATGCTGAAAAGAGAAGAAGAAAACACAATGTTTTGACCATGGAGCCTTCTTCAGTTATGATTTGATTTTTTACAATCATGCCCACACAAACTTTGCAATTTTTAAAAGTCTTGCAAACACAACCCAGATATGTTGACTTTTTTAAAAAAAAACAATTTGGGGGGTATTTTATTTTAAGAAACACATACTTATTTTCTAGTTTTTTATGTGGCTCTGACTGTCAGAAATCCTCAGTGAAAAGTTATGCAGATCCTGTGCAGATGCAGGAGCAAGTAGTTATTGGGACAGGCGAACAATCCAGAACGTCAGGCGAGATTGTTAGGTGAAAGGTAGATCGAAATACTGGAAGTACAGAGAGAAGCAAACAATCCAAAACAGAAGGTGAGGTCCAAGGTCGAGAGGCAAAAGGGAGTTCAGTAACCAGTGAGCGAGATTCAGAGTAAACGCGAGGTAGAGCTCTCAAAGAGAAGACTCAATACCGAGTAGCGGGAAGCGGGTTTGGATGGTTAAAACAGTGCTGCTTGCCGCACAGTAGAGCATGTGCTGGTGGATTAACACATGTTATTATTAACCCTCTGCTGGTACTGGTTAGTTCTTTTGTGAGTTGATCTCCCCTGGCTGGTGGTCTTGACATTGACAGAATGCTGTTTTGTGATTGATGCTATATCAAAATATAGGGTCCCTCAAAAATTAAACACAGAAATAAAAACATTTAATGGACATCTGTTGCACTCCTACACTATTAACATCCATTGGGAGTTGAATTTCAATTATGTTTCCACTTCATTCAGATGCGTTCCCTATTTTTCAGATTGTTGGCAATGCCACATGTTAAAGGAGGATAGAGGAGTAGGAGGCCAGACCTGTGGTCAAGGGCTGGTGGAGTAGGGAATGAGATCAAAGAATTTCTGAAGTTTTCTAAGCTAGAAAAAAAAATTAGGTGGCATGACAATATGTGGTCAACACTGTCAAACAGAGTCCTTGGAGAGGATTGCTCCAGCAACAGGAAATGGTTATCAGTGATTTGGCATGAAGATAGAAAAAAAGTAAGAATCCAAGTGCTTAGGGCGCAGAAGGAGGTGAGTATTGGTAAGGACTCCAAACCAGATGACAGTACACAATCTATAGTCAATATTTCAAGTCAAAGTGAGGGACATAATTTGGAAGGCAACACAGAGCTCAGAATTTCATCAGAAGATACAGAAGATGCATGGGCTGTACACGGCAGCACAGACAGTGGTGACATGTTTGAAGGAGAAAAAATCTGTGTAGAATCAGAAAAAAGCCTGAAGAGCACAGTGAATATTCCCAGGGGGCAAGCTTGCCTGGGACGTCACCTCAGGATAAAAGGGGATTAAGAAAGATTATGTCTGTGCCTAAAACTTTCCAAGTATGTCTGAAGGCTGAACAATGGAGAAAAATACCACCTCTAAAAGGTACATCTAAACTAAGATGACCATGGACCCATATCTTATATAGCGAGTTCAGGAAGATAAATCCTTGCTGCCCAATAGCCTTCAAATACCAATACATCAGGAAAGAGAACAGCAGAAAAAAAACTTTCTTATGATTAAAGCAGTCTACTTTCAGTTCCTACCTTCAGTACCTTCAGTTCAGTACTTTCAGTTCTTGTAATGTAAAATACATAATGACAACAAGACACAAACCAATGGGCAATGATGACATCACAATTGATGTTGTACGAGTAGGGCAAATACAACACAGTGAAAGGGAAACAAAATTTCGACAGGCACGTCAGCCTTATCGTTGAAAGATTGCCCGTGCCCTCACAAAAGGAATCAGCAATGTGTACTACAGGCAGCTGAGCAGAACTCCGCTTGCTGAAATTGCAGCAGGCAATTTATCTAAGACTCACAAGCAAGTATTAAACACTTCAGCATTTACTATTCGAATACCACACTTTGTCAAAGCACTGCCGCTTCTTAAGCTAATAAGTAACGGTTTTTGAGCACGCATTGTGTTGTTAATGCTTATATTAAAAAAGCATAAATTCACATAATGGAATTTGGACTGAACAAAGTAGTCCAGCCCCTTTACAACATTACATACCCACTGATTAAAGCTTAAAACTACAGCAGCAGGAGTAACGATAATGGCAACAACATGTTTGGAGATCGGCATTTCATTTATTCTGCGGAAACATCGTATCGGAATGAACTGCTCGAGATAAAAGAGTAAGTGCGGCTTCAGATCGTTTTTACAGAGCATTGCGTTGTTCTGTTCATGCTGACTACACGCTTTAAATTTGTCGTTTACTGCAAGCGTTGCTTTTCCAGGTTTTTCTGAAATTCCTCGCATTTGAGCCAGCACTAAATTATTTCATTCCCGCCGCTGAATACATCGTGGAAACGGTATTTGCAACGGAATGCTGTCACACATGAAACCTTTTTGTTATTCGGTTCTGAAGTTTGAAAATGAAAATAAAACGGGGGTCACTTCATAGGCTTGAAAGACGTCCAAGCAGCATAAAAACCCGGGAATTCTCACAAATTGCATTGTGCTGCACCTTTCTTCTGCTGCTTTTATAAATCAGCCTTAAACATTTGAATGCATACCTTACTGCTGCTAATCACATTCACGTGTTTACGAAGCTTTTTTCTGTCCGTTATGTTTTTGCTAAGTAGTTTCTCCGTTTTCCTCGTACTGTGATTGTCAGCGAGCACAACAAGACTGAAACAGTGTAAAGGCAGGTAAAAAAGACAGGGTAAAACGCCTGACTGTCGGGAGTGCGATTTGAACCCGTGCCTCTATTTGGAGAGCGAAACACAAAGCTTAAAAGACACGAATCTGTGAATTTGCTGTTTTAAACCGCTCGACTATCCTGAAGAAATTGCACTAATTGCATCCGATTTTCGGTAACTTTAGGACGATTGATACGACTGGACGAACACAATTTGTGGCGTTTAGCATGACATGGAAAACGGTACCGGAGCATTCGGGTCCGGACTACCAGACTCAGAAACAGTTTTTACCCCCGCACTATCAAACTGTTAAACTCCCAGCCTCTCTCACTCTCACTTCACCTCTCACCTATGATCTGAACCTCATAGTGCCTTCTTTCTTACCAAAAACCCAAACACACATTGAAAATCTACCTCTCCCATACATGTCAAAAGCTCACTCCCCATCATTTCTATCCCTTTATTTCATTCTTTTGATGCATGTTTTTGCACATAACCTGTTACCTTTTTGTTGTTTTGCACACTGCCTGTTGTTGTTTTTTGCACATCGGCTGTTGTCTCTGTCTTTCTTTTGTAATACAATTGTATTGTTGTTGTGTTGTTGTGTTTTTTTCTTTGTACTACTTATGTCCGAGAGCTAGCTAAATAGCATTTCGTTATACCATATACCTGTGTATAAGTATAATGACAATAAACTTGAACTTGACATAGTCTTGCAGGCAGTATATACGCATGCTGACGCAGCTACCCACCTGAACTATTATTTTATCGTTTACTCGTTTAAAAAAACACGGTCTTCTCGTTCCTAAGTCAGATTTTTAGTGCTTTCGAACGTTACTTCCAACCTGGACTGACAGCTCACCCGATCTGTTTGTGATCAGACCATGGAGTGGGGGGCTGTACCAAGCGCACGTTCCTTCCCAATGCTGAGGTGATCATTCGGAAGATGGGTGTGAAGAGAAACAAGCTTTGTCGACTAAAAAACAAGGCAGGATATGCAAGAATACTAATCACTGGCGACAGTTACGCTCTCTTACTATTCAGACTCCTACATTGCGAGTTTTTTGAAGACTTTGAAACTAAAGGAAAGCAGTGACAAATGAAACAGGCACAGGTGGGGTTTGAACCCACGATTTTCGGTTTACGAGACCGACGCCTTACCACTTGGCCACCGCGCCTTCAAACAACATAGGAATAATGTTGTTCAAATTATTTTTTTTCTGAATCTGGTTTACATCGCCTGGAGGCAGCAACAACAATAAAAGGGATACTTAACAAGGAGATACGCTGTAGCAGTGCGACTCCAACAGATGCTCCTGAAGAGACTGGAGGTTTAAGCCAGCTCCTTAGAGCGCTTGGCCGCGTTACTCTCAACAGCGGCTCTTCAGCTCTTGTTGTTTGACCTAGTGGTTTTATAACGCGTGGAAACGACCGCAACTTCTTTTTCTGAGATGCTTTCTCTCACGTGGTGAAATCTCGACCTCTTTGGCATCTCTGGCTATAGTTCTTCAGTAGAGCAGGCTTTCACACCTCTGCTTATAGTACCCTTGAAGTCATTTTATTTTTACAGGAAGACGCATTCCCTAACGATCTCTCCTGTTTTAGAAATGCTTCATAAGGCGTGTTTGATTCAACGGACAAACAGTATACTAATTGTACAATGCAGATCTATGGGGCATTCGTACTGGATTTGACTGGGATTCTGAAATACTTCTTGCAAAGGTATTCATACTTTCTTGAACCTAGAATAAAAACACAGACCTGAAACTCCTTAGCTTCCAATCTCTGATGTTGCTCTCCTTAAACTCGGACGTGATGTTCTGCAGACGTGTGCATAATGTCCTGTTTTCTTACAGTGTAGACATTTTGCTGTTCACGCTCCGCATTCATCTGCTTTGTGCGTTGTTAGTCCGCACCTGTAACATGTAATGTCAGCCGTCCCCTGTTCTTCTATATCTCTAGCATGACTGCGTCCTGCTGCTCGGCTTTTGTTTGTAAAGTTTGAGCGAGCACCCCGTTCAGTGTCACTTTGTCACTGTGGTCAGAAAGCATTCTTGATTCTGCTTGAGCTGCTTCATGAATTCTAGCGACTTTAAGAGCTCTTTCTAAAGTCAGCCCTTCCTCCTGCAGCTCCGAGGTTCAGTAGAAGCGGTGGAAAAAGATGGGCATAAGCAAAGCTTCTCGGCGCGGCTGCCATACCCAGTGGGCATTGATTCGTCGAATATACGTATATTTACGGCGAAAATACGGCTATACGTATATATACGTCGCCTCGACGTATAATCAACGTCGAATTGCAACCGTAAAATCGACGACATGAATAAACGCATATATAACGTCGAAAACACATCTAACACAGTGCCTGAGGCTTTTTACTGTATGTATCGTGTGTGCCGCAACTAAGAGTATACGGCACTCTGCACAGTGTACGAAGTAAATTATTTTCGCAGTAATTAATTTATTATATTTACTATATTTATTATACACGTGTAAATTAATTACTGCGACACGATACATACAGTAAAAAGCCTCAGGCACTGTGTTAGATGTGTTTTCGACGTTATATATGCGTTTATTCATGTCGTCGATTTTACGGTTGCAATTCGACGTTGATTATACGTCGAGGCGACGTATATATACGTATAGCCGTATTTTCGCCGTAAATATACGTATATTCGACGAATCAATGCCCACAGCTTGGCATACAAGGGTTTTGCTGAGGGGGTCTTGCCACCTGCCCGAAAAAAACAGTAAAATGTTTGAGTGCCTATAGAGTTTCTATTTTTATTTTCTTGAGAAAAGTTGATACCATTTCCTGGACACCCCGTCCCCCATCAGTGCGCGGTGCCCGGGGAAAAATCTGTAGGGGGGCGTCTGAAATTCTGAGGGGGGGTGATATTTCGGTTGAAACGGAGCTGTACGGTGCAGCTACCCAAATGAAATCTCGTAGCTATGCCATTGATTAGTGCTTCATGATAGAAGATAACGACTAACAATGTGGTATTTGCGATGAAGTTCAGTTTCACATTTTTCGTCACTCTCACGGTTTGTATTGCCTGGAGCGAAAAGTACCATAAGCGTTCATTTTTGCAGCTACATGGACGTTCTGAATCGTTAAGAAAAAAATGTTGTAAAACCAACAGAAAGCACAGACTGCTATAACTAGTCCTAGTTATATAACGATTTTAAGTATAATGATAAACTACTGCAAGGAATCGGTCCACATGAGCAAACAGGATCATAATGTTGACACTCAATAACAACACTGATATGTGCAGTTCCTGGACGGATAGCCCTCCTGCCCATCAAACAGACTGAGTGACTGTTCGTGTCATTTAGTGTTGTCTGACCATTGACAAAGTACAACTATTTTTTTAGGACGCAAATTAAGTTAGGTAAATCTTTTTGCCCAAAACTGAAGGGGCGACATTCCTCCCTCCCCCCGTGATGCCAGGCCTGTACCCATCCTATTCCATAATGTCATTATATATAATACCATACAACAGTGACCGATCCTTACTAACTGCATGCGTTAAAATTGCACATCAGCTCATAGCAGGGGGCACATAGCCGCGATGTATTATCAATGTTAAATTTCAACCATAATATCGACAACATTAATAAACGCATACGTTGAGAAAATATCGAACCCAGCATATTTTCCGGTTATATACCACAATGCATTGCTAATATTCGTTGGTCACCATTTTGGACACGTTTTTCAAACGTAGAAGTATATCCGCAAATATCTCAGCAATCCTCTTTTGACGAGTAAGTATGAACAATAATAATAGTATCTGAATACATACAGATCTTTCTTAATATTATTTTGATTAAAATAGTACGTGAATAAGCAAAAAATGGCACATAAAAATAGTGTGAATGGGGAAGATGACACAAAATCGTTTTGCCGTTTCTCTATTCTTATTCTATGTTGTACTTTCAAACTTTGGGTACTCTTTAATTAGGACAGACTTTATTGCTCAACTGCTATGATGCAAGCCAAATTTTATACATTTATTTCAGCTTTGAGCTTAGTAAACCGTTCATTTTTTAGATTATACTAAAGAAGATATTAATCATCATTTATTTGGGAAGTAATATTATATAATTTTCTCCTAGCTGCGGTGCTGAAGTCCCACCCTACATCGACAGAAAAAGAAATAAAGGAGCACGCAATGTGTTACTTGAAAAATGCATATGCAAGGCAGGGGGCCAGGAGATCTGGACACTGAAAATAATAGGTTTTTGGTTCTAACTGTTAGGACAATTAGACAGGGTTTGCAAATACATTGCAAATATTTGTAATATTTGCATTGCATTGTAATATTTTTTTTCTTGGAAATATAGAAGTTGTACATTTTAAAATGTATATTTGAATCAAAATGTGGTTTTGAGTTAGTGTGTTAATGTAATTAGTTTGTGTTTGTCATTACTATACTGTATATTGCCATGTTACCAGAATTTGTAGCTGAAGTTTAAGACTAGTTGTGTTTTTTATGATTATTGCCCATATGTTGATTGTTGATTGATTGTATACAATGTATAATTTGAAATACATATGTTTCAGGTGTGAATGTGTATTTTCAGAATACATTTCTAAACCTAATCATTGGCTTGGTTTACTAGTTTCTACACCTATAAAACCTATCTTTGATGTATAATAGACCTCTACCTATATACGTATAATAGACCTCTAATGTTATCCGTATAATAGACCTCTTACCATATACGTATAATAGACGTCTAAAGTTATCCGTATAATAGACCTCTAACCATATACGTATAATAGACGTCTAAAGTTATCCGTATAATAGACCTCTAACCATATACGTATAATAGTCCTCTAAAGTTATCCGGAACTCCAACCATATATGTATAATAGTCCTCTAAATTTATCCGTATAATAGAACTCCAACCATTTATGTATAATGAACGTCTAAACATAGACGTATAATTGACGTATATTAGAATTTCATTCTAGACGAATTGCAGACCACATTTAGACGTCTAAGGTATGCGTTTAATAGACGTATATTATACGTCTTTTGCCCACTGGGAAGGTTGTGTAGGACCGCACACACTACGATGTCAGTGTTGAATAGCGTGGTTTAAAAGCTTTTTCACTAACCAGTAAGGAGTAGAAACCTAAAGTCTTCTGATCCGTAATCAGACACGTTATCCATTGTGCCATTGGCGTTTGTATTGCATTCCCATCCAGCACCACATTGAGTTCAGAGCCGCTACTATTCATGTGTTTTGTACATGTGTCTAGTTACTACGTCTTTCATTATGTCTGGTTTAAAATAATGTATCTTTAAAACAGACAAAGGGTTTATGAGTCTCCCTGAAATTCACACACGAAGAATAAAAGATATCGCGATGAAAGAGAATACAAAAATGCCGGCGATAGAAAACGGAGCGTCTTAAGTGCGCGCTATCACTGAACTAAGCTCCCGATCGGTAAGTTTGTCGGCGGGTTTTTAATTGTGTTAGGAAGCGCAAACAGTCAACAGTGTACATTTTAAAGGTCTAAGCAAAACAATCAGACTTGAGGATTATTCAGAACAGGAGCCTCTACTTCTTTGTATACTGAGCTTTCGGGTGAACATCAAAGTGAAAGAGAAATTCGCAATTTTCCCTTTTTGATTAAGGAACAAGAAAACACCATCCTTTGAATTGGATTCAAACCAGGGACATAAGAAATACTCGCTGCTTTTTCAACAATCTTAAGAGCTAGCAACTGAGCTATCGAGAGGTCAGAAAATAAACGTTTTGTCACACGCGTTGCCCAATGTAGTGTAGTGTTCCTCTTTATTTAAATCCCAGTTCGACATCAAAATACCCACTCCCATAGTCTCGTTTAGTAGAAGAAATGGACCAGGCTTCTACTCTATAAACGTCCAGAGTTCTTATAAAACATTTAAAGGGATATCAGTGCTGGCGGAAATTGACTCTTTTTCTAGTGGGATCAGGATCACATAAAACCTTTCGTTTGGATTGAGAAGAGGATCATGTTGACACTCAAAACATACTAACCTTTGCTTCTTTCGAGGACGAATGGATTATTGAGCTGCGAACATCAGTTCAAATCAAATCTCTCCAACTGCAGTTGCTTCTTTGAGAGTTTCTTCAAATCTTTCAACTGAACGTCAATATCGAGGGATATTGATGGTAATATCATACGGATTTTGGTTTTCTTTTGATCGAAAATTGTATTAAAATACAAGCCTCTTTCACATTTGTATAATACTTTCCGTTGCATCCTCAGATAAAAATTCTAAATACCACAAAGTTACAATATATGGAATAGCATTTATTTTAAAATGTATTTTAAAATTTGCATTTATTTAGAGCTATATTTAGAGCTTAGTAAAGATAACATTGCTAATATTGATGGAGTAGAAATGTAAGATGAATTGATAGCTTTTTCTGAGCTAAAAAAGTCCTACAACGCCTCCTGTAACAGGTAAGGACTCATAGCAAGACAGTGCTATTGCATTGCGCATTTTGCAGATACGACCAGTTTCTGCTTCTGGTGAGTGCATTTTTTCCAAACTGAAATTAACAAGAACATTTTCAAGATGCGCCATGTCCCTAAATCGTTCATCAGGACTACTATTAATGTCAGGTGAAAGCAGTACAAAGCATAAATTTAACCTATTAAGAGACTATATCTGTCAGCTACTGCTGTAAGCCATATTCAGCCAACGCTAGAAATATTACTACTCTACTACAGTAGATAAAGATAGCAAGTCCAACTTAGAAACGGATCACAAGTCGAAGACATAAACCGACGAGGGTGGGATTTGAACCCACGCGTGCAAAGCACAATGGATTAGCAGTCCATCGCCTTAACCACTCAGCCACCTCGTCTCGCATACCACTTCCCCTTGGGCATGATTTTGCTCGGCGACCAGGCTCAGCGCACATCGACCTCAGATGTCTCAGAGCGGTGTGTCCAAGCGGCTGTATAAGAATAGGTAATAGGTTTATTCCATGCTGAAAAAAAGAAGAAAGAGAACACAATGTTTCGGCCGTGGAGTCTTCTTCATGTGTGAGAGAGACAGGACAGTAGGCAAAGGTAAAGTAGCGGGAGAACAAAGGTTTGAGGGTGGGTACCCACCTGTATAAGAATAGTGTTCTGCCGGTGCTGTGGTAAAGCTGGTTAAAACACCTGTTTCATAAAGAGGAGATCCTGGATCCGAATGCCAGCGGTACCTTTTTTCCTGTCTTGTTTTACAGAACATGTAATTTGGGACACTCAAAGAGGTCTTGATTTGGTTTTATGCGTTTATTAATTTCCTTTGCAGAACAACTTGTTTTTTTTAAATCATATAGCTTGCGAAAGATGAAATGCAAGCAAATTTTTTTGTTCACCAAAAGTATGTACAAGTATGTTGATTGTTGATTGATTGTATACAATGTATAATTTGAAATACATATTTTTCAGGTGTGAATGTGTATTTTCAGAATAAATTTCTAAACCAAATCATTGGGTTGATTTACTAGTTTCTACACCTGTAAAACCTATCTTTGATGTATAATAGACCTCTAAAGTTATCCGTATAATAGACCTCTAAAGTTATCCGGAACTCCTACCATATATGTATAATTGTCTTCTAAATTTATCCGTATAATAGAACTCTAACCATTTACGTATAATGAACATCTAATCATAGACGTATAATTGACGTATAACAATAGACGTATATTAGAATTTCATTCTAGACGAATTGCGGACCACATTTAGACGTTTAAGGTATGCGTTTAATAGACGTATATTATACGTCTTTTGCCCACTGGGTACAACGAAAAAAACACAACAACAATACAATTGTATAACAAAAGAAAGACAGAGACAACAGCCGATGTGCAAAAAACAACAATAGGCAGTGTGCAAAATAACAAAAAGGTAACAGGTTATGTGCAAAAACATGCATCAAAAGAATGAAATAAAGGGATAGAAATGATGGGGAGTGAGCTTTTGACATGTATGGTAGAGGCAGATTTTCAATGTGTGTTTGGGTTTTTGGTAAGAAAGAAGGCACTGTGAGGTTCAGATCATAGGTGAGAGGTGAGGAGAGAGTGAGAGAGGCTGGGAGTTTAATAGTTTGATAGTGCGGGGGTAAAAACTGTTTCTGAGTCTGGTAGTCCGGACCCGAATGCTCCGGTACCGTTTTCCATGTCATGCTAAACGCCACAAATTGTGTTAGTCCAGTAGTATCAATCGTCCTAAAGTTACGGAAAATCGAATGCGACTGGTGTTATCAGCACACATTTTTTCAGAATAGTCGAGCTGTTTAAAACAGCAAATTCACAGCTTCGTGTCTTTTAAGCTTTGTGTTTCACTCTCCAAATAGAGGCACGGGTTCAAATCCCACTCCCGACAATCAGGCGTTTTACCCTCTTTGTGAGTTCGAGCCTCACCTGGAGCAGTATAGCCTGTCTTTAGCTACTGAAAGCAACTGTCGAGTTTAGATACTCTTAGGTATTTGACGGAGATAAATTAACATCAAACGAACAAGGAAAGGTAAAGGTTTACTTCGAGTCACAATCAAAGAAGGCTCCACAGCTGAAACATTGTGTTTCCTTCTCTTTTCAGCATGGAATAAACCTACAGTACCTTATCAGGATGGCCGAGTGGTCTAAGGCGCCAGACTCAAGGACTCCTGTCTTTTCATCGCTTGGGTGTTCTGGGGTGAGTTTCCCGAAAACGATGAATCTTAGAGACGAACGAGCAACTTTACGATGTACGTAGGTAACATACAAGCTACTTTTTCGTGGGTTTCCCAAAACCCCTCTTAATCGATCATTTAACGAGCGAGTATAAAGTACTTCTTTGTTAACCCCGCCCCTGAAGTCGCTTAGCAAAAAGCATCACAAGTCGATTGACAAACAATTGATTGACAATACTTTCATTATATGGTGTAATAAAATAAATGACTGACATGCTGTAAAAGAAAACCAAGTTTAACTGTGTGAACAGTGTATGCGTCCTGCACGACGTCTTTGATTTAAAGCAATATTTTTTGTCACGCTGCCATCGTTAGGAATCACAGTGTTTCAAGAGAAAATACTGTTGTTATTTAAAGTTGTTGGGTGTGTTGGAACTCCTTTTTAATTGGTCTTATTAACATGACATCTGGAAAAATTAACTACTAAGCTTGGCACGTGTCACTCAACAAATACAGGACCTATAATCAAATTTAAAAACAAGTAGGTCTAAGCTTTACCGTCAACAATCAAGACAGAACATAAAACGGCATTCGAACTTAAAATATTGTATGGACCGCGGGTTTCGGTACGGAATGGAACAGGTGTAGGACTCAGGGAATGGGGTTGAACAACACATTTAATAACTCGAATCGGGAAAGGTACACACACAGGGACAGGGGTTACAGCGCTGCACCTACACTAACATACACACACACGAAGGGAAGAGACTGTATCTCAGCCTCCGTCCCACTATACAGATGCAGCCATTCAAAGTGCGCGTTACAGACACGTACCGCAGGTGACGTCGCTCAGTATGACGCAAGATGACGCGGGGCACCGCAGTACGTGATTGGTTGACCGACAGGGGCACTCGTGGTCCGTTGGTCTGTCGTAGAAAGACAGTAAACGTCTTTGCTGTGCCCGTTGTAGGTATTGAATTTTACCACTGAAGGGAAATCTTAGTAGCTGAGCATAAAAAGAATAGGAGCATACTGTAACGCGTGTGAAGGTCATAAACGATATTAATTTTGGAACATAAACATACAGTGTATAGCTGGTCTTGGTACTTTAAAGAAAAAAATACACACCAGTATTCCATTTCTCCCTAAACATTTTAAGCTTCGAAGTCTTTAACTAACGCGATACCGGAGTCAACAAGCATACTTTTAGAATTTGATTAAAAGGGAATATAATATGGAATCGCGTATCTAAAGAATTTAATAATGGTATTCGTGTGCTGCGACAGGGCTGTGTAGGGCTGTTTCGCCTGCCTGTTCATGTGAGCTGTCTTGTAGACGTGACTACCAGCTGACAGGTTGTGTTTTCGAATCCAGCTGGTGCTGGTCTTTTCTTTTAAGAAACATTTCTTCGAAAAAATAGAATAGCGATATTATGGACAATCAATTGACTTTTATATTTCAAAATATCGCAACATGATCGATATTTGCGATATTTTGAACATATCTTCCCTTCTGACAGCGGTGCCTGCTTCTATTGTGTGTGTGTGTGCAACAGAGTAAATTTTTAATAGCGTTTTAAGCTAATAGGTAATTAGATTGCTCGTAAACCTAATCGCTTTTTCTACATAAACACAGCATGATTACTCTCTGAAAATGCTTTTCCTTTATTTTTAAAGTAGGCTCAGATTTCAACTATAGATCGTATTATTATAAACTTTCTTGGAAAAATGTATTTTATGTAAACCATGTTTGCTATTAATTCATTTAGGGCTAAAATACGTTCATTGTCTTCCAATCGAGTCGAGTTGACATTGGAAGCCTGCCACACCCGGACTGTTAAACCAACGCATTAGCACGTCAAAGCCCATTGAGGGTATTGAGCCAGTATTGGCTTTAGTATTCCCCCCCTCTCCCCTCAATTCAATTCAATTCAAGGTGTTTTATTTGCATGACAGATGGGTACAAGCAGTGTTGGGTATGTATATTGTAACGCTTACGGCAGACAGGCACTGTGTAACAGCCGGCGCACCAGAGCAGCGCACCGAGGGAGCGTCTGCATTTATAACTTGGTTTTTAAAATTAGTCAAGCAATATGAAGCATCTTCTTTTACTTTTGAGTCCCTTAAATACATTGAACACAGCTTTCTCACCACTTAAGATTGCTCTTGATACCATCCTTACACAAAGCAGAAGGGAGATTTTAGTGCCTGAGCATAAAAAGAATAGGAGCATACTGCAACGCGTGTGAAGTCCATAAACGATATTAATTTTGGAACTTAAACGTTCAGTATATGGCTGGTCTCGGTACTTTAAAGAAAACATACACACCAGTATTCCATTTCTCCCTAAACATTTTAAGCATCGAAGTCTTTAAGTAACGCGATACCGGAGTCAACAAGCATACTTTTAGAATTTGATTAAAAGGGAATATAATATGGAATCGCGTATCTCAAGAAATTAATATGCAATAACTGAGTCAAGGGACTCAGAGGATCCAAGGCTAGACTGAGTATAATAGGCTTCGGGCTTCTATTGTGACATCTACTGTAAATTACAGAAATGTTAAAAGTAAACAAAATAAAGTAACCAAAATGTGGTCTAAAATCACCCCTTTAGACACCCCTTTTACTTCACTGGTGTCAGATATGAAAGGCAATAGTCTCCCGTTCTGTCTGCTGTGTGTTGCAGCAGAGGGACTCCCTGCCGCTGAAAGGGGCAGAGTAACTTGCATGCCCTCTAGTACAGTTTACACATGCACGACTTTAAAAGCTAGCAAGACAGGTTTCGATTCACATTAGCTGGCGAGCCTTGTTAAAAAAACGAATGATAATGTAACATGCCACTGTTCATGAACAAAGTTATACTGAGATTTCCTAAGATACGCGATTAAAAAATAAATAAATAAAAATTTGAATCTCCTGCGGAGCACATTCCATAAGAATCAGTGGTTTTACAGTATATATCGCCTTTAAAGGTGGCTTCTCAAAACGCTTTACGGGATAAAAACAACCAGAACAGCAGCAACAACAATATTGTATTTCGTTGCACTTTGAAAACCAAGTAATAACTTAACTATACAGTACGTGCAAACGTTTCGTATGTTGCTGTCGTGAATGCCTGCGTACCCATAAGTATCTTATTTGCCTTGAGTCTGTCTACAGTATCTCTGTCCCACTACCCCCATCTCTCCCTCAATTCAATTCAAGGTGTTTTATTTGTTTGACAGATGGGTACAATTCTTGTTGGGAATGTATACTTTGATATTTACACCCGGCGCGGCACCGAGGGAGCGTCTGCATTTATAACTTGGTTTTTAAAATTAGTCACGCAATATGAAGCATCTTCTTTTACTTCTGAGTCCCTTAAATACATTGAACACAGCTTTCTCACCATCCTTACACAAAGCAGAAACTGTCCGATGACTCACAGTACAAGTGGAAAGATTACAGATTTTAATCGTCTTTAATTTTGTCTTTAATTTTGCCTGTGGAGTGTATCTTATTAAGCTCTAAATTGCATTTTGAGCGCGGTTTTTTACTTTTTTTTAATTGCATTTTGGGCGCGGACAGCACATACAAGGGTTAATGAACTGCGCCAAGAAATTTAAAATAGTATTCTTTAGGTGTGAGGGTAGGAGTGGACCGCAGCAGGCATAATCAGCAAACCAGGAAAACAAAGAACAGGACAGGTGAGATGTGTATCCAGAAAGCGAGTGATCAGAAAAAGGAAATGGAAAACGCAGAAAAAGAAAACGCTTTACAGGATAAAAACAATAACAACAGTAGTGGCTGGGCAAACGATTTTTTTTATCGAAATACAAATTGAGATACTGTACTGTATAATGATGTGCATGAACAAAGGTATACTGCAATTTTCCTTAGATACGCGATTAATGCTTCGTAGGAGGAGGCGGTCTTTTCCTCTTGTCTAACAGTTTGTCCACAAACAAAACATTCCTGTTAGACAAAAGGAATTGAAAAAAAACAATTTTGTCAATGAAAACCGGTGTGTGTGTCTCTCCCTGCTGGATGTTCCTCTCACAAACTGCTGAATGAATAAAATAATTTTATTGAAAATGCGTTTGCGATTGTCTGGTATTTAATCTGGTCCCTTTTAACTGTTTTTCGATCTACTGTATTGCTTTGAGATGCCACTTTTAAAGGCGATATGTAAAATAAAGTTTTTTTTATTATTGTTATAGAGAAACATGATCAGATTTTCCCTGGTTCAGAAAAAAGATCTAAAGTGCTACACATAACTTTCTTAATTCGATGTATTTAAAGCAGTGAACTACTGTAGGTGTCACATAACATTCAGAAATACAATCACGTATTTGACAAATAAAAACGATTATAATCTAATCCTTCCACGTTTGATCCCAAAATCCCAAGAAATATAAATCTTGACGGGTAGAAAGCTATGCTGAAAGTTTATTAAGATGCTTAGAAGACAAAGATACTGTATCAATTTATGTTGCATTAGCCTGATTATGATTAAAAAACACATATAATTAAACACGCGTTTGCGATTTAAATCAGAACACGATTTAAATCAATATCGATTCCATATTATATTAGCAGAAAAGCTTAAAACTACCACTTTTTCACACGCTATTTCACATGCTAGTTAAATACTTCGATGCTTAAAATCGTTAGGGAGAAATGGAATACCGGTGTGTATTTTTCCTTTAAAGTGCCGAATCCTGGAATCTGACTGGCTGACACCCCTCTGAAGTGGTTCCATAAAATCTGGTATACGGAAAAGAAAGCGTTGATAAATACAAGTGTCTTTTAATACACTCTTTGCTGTGCTCTTGAGGCATGACTTTTTGCATGACTCCAAGGCATGACTTTTTTATGTATAAACATCAGTATTTACTGCTATTAATTACTGTACGATTTATAGTTGAAATCTGAGCCTAGATATAAAGTTAGATATAAAGTTAAAATCTTGACAAAGCAATGTAGGAAATACAGAGAAAATAAATTCTTTCTGACATCTAAAATCAGTTTCGATCAAGGTCTCTAAAACGAACAAGAAAAAGAAGATTTTCGGAGGGCAATTACGCTGTGTTTATATAGAATAAGTGATTTATGAGCAATCTAATTTCTTGTTCGTTTAAAACAGTGAAATGTCAGCTGTAAAAGATCGCACCAGAAACAGCACTCACTCTGCCTGTCATAGACGTTCAGGAAAGGCTGAATGAAGTCATGTCAAGTACAATAATTCGGAGAACAATAATACCAGTTGTAGGACAGTATATAAGGAGGATAAGGATTTTGAAGTTGACTCGAAATCTGATAGGTAACCAGTGCAAGGACTTGAAAACAGGTGTAATGCATCCCTGATAGGATTCTTGCTGTCATATTCTGAACATATTGAAGATTGCTCAGTGTGGATTTAATTTCCCCAGTGAACAGGATGTGCATTTATTAATTCTAGAAAAAAAGCCTTTCTTGATTTCTCTAGTTCTTAGTTTCTCTAGTTCCCTTTAAAATAAACTATTATTCCACAATGCAGAGTATTACATGGCCAGTATTTACACATGATATTTGTGATTTAAAGAAATTAACACAAGCAGCTTTTGGAGATTTAAGTGTTGGCTGAGTTATTGCAGGATAAAAGACTAGAGATGTTGGCAAGAAGAAGATAGTTTGGGGAAAGCTGAGGAATACACTTATAACAAGAACACTTCCTAATGGGGTTAGGCATACTTTTGATGAAGATGATGAAGTTAACAGACTATATGTTTACATAGATACTGAAATAAGGATTGTATTTTAGATTATGTGTAGTTGCTGGCATTGAACTGTGTGTTGGATGCACATGAATTGAAGGAATGGGCAAACATAGCTGATGCGGATCCACAGAGCCAGCATATTAAGATGTTTATAATTAGAGGCAATTTGTTTAAATAACTAGGTATGGATACTGATGTGCAAGAGAGGTGGAAAGGCTGTTTCCTTAAGCCAGCAGTAAAAAATATTTTATTCTCAGTGAGATGCTGCCATTTCATAGTGGGTTTCTAACACTGTGTATAGTTCCATCCACACAGTGCCTTTACTTCCATTTCTAATCTCTTTATCCAGTACAGAGGATTTGGAGCCTATCCCAGTAAGCAACGGACACAAGGCAGAATACACCCTGGACATAGCGCCAGTCCATCACAGGACAGACAGACACAAACACACACAGACCAGGGCCAGGTTTCCCATAAACTAATTAACTTACCAGTATGTTTTGGAGTGCGAGAGGGAGTCATATCACACATATGGAGAAAAACCATGTAACCCAGAGAGAACATGTAAACCCCACACACACAGGATGGCAGGAATTGAACCTAGGACCCCAGTGCTGCAAGATAGCAATGCTAACCACTTTGCCACCATTATAAATGGATGGATATCTTAGTTATCTTTCTAGTCCACAGGTTTGCATGCATAATTTAATTTTGAAAGCCACTGAGACATCAGGTACTACTGTTGTATTTATGAAAAAGAAACAAAACAAAAAACATACTAACAACTGTGCCATCCTACGCCTTAGCTAATACATTTTATTATTCATAAACAGTTAACATTGTTAGCAAAATATTTTGAATTATATTTAACCCTATTTTTTCTTTAGTTTTGTATTTAACTTATTATATGATAGTCAGACTTAATGTATATTTGAACAATGAAAATATATTTTTACAAGATTTTACATTAAGCACTTAAAATTAATATGGTTAATAATAGTAAACTGTAACATGCTGTAACAAGATCGGTTAAACAGCGAAGAAAATGCTTTCAGAGAAAATGTTTCAGGTGTGAAGAACATAGATCTCCAATGCAATTTCAACCAAACCTGTTCCCACACACCCCGCCCCCACTACCATTAGAATATACACAAAGCACTCAAATCTTTCGAGCTAATGATCAGGTGACCCGAGAGAGAGCGAGAGAAACACCAAGGGGTATCACCAAGGGTATTAATAATACGATCTATAGTTGAAATCTGAGCCTAAATAAAAAGAAAAAGCAAGTGATTAGGTTTATGAGCAATCTAATTACTTATTCGTTTAAAACGCTATATAAAATAAAGTTTATTATTAATTTGCTGCACAGAGCGGTGAATATTGTTATGCATAAGACAAAGATAACGATCCTGATCAGTTTAGAAATCTGTGTACGCTGTAAGGTTTTTACTTCTTAAACTTTTAAAGTACACGTTTTGAATAGAAAGAAATCCTCTTCCTGTTACAGTATGTATAGCAAACTAGCACGTCTTTTTTCTCCAATCAGAGGGGTGTCAGATGGTGTCAGCCAATCACCATTCTGCGTTGGGTAGCAACGGGTGACTGTTCTCAGGCGGAAGATGTAAACAGCTTAATGTTCGTGTTAAATAATTTTTTAAAATTCAATTAAACGGGCACAATTAAGACATTAAATATACATATACATACTGTATACAGTACAGTTTGCATACGGTAATATGTTACGCGATTAAAAAATAAATAAATAAAACTGGAAGGTTCAGCACCAGCTGGATTCGAGCACACACCCTGCCCGTTGGCAGGCACGCACCTAGACCAGTCGGCTACAGTCAGCTCGCATGAGCAGGCAGGCGAAACAGCCCTACACAGCCCTGCCGCAGTACATGGATATAATCATACCGTTATTAAATTCTTGAGATACGCGATTCCATATTATATTCCCTTTTAATCAAATTCTAAAAGTATGCTTGTTGACTCCGGTATCACGTTAGTTAAAGACTTCGAAGCTTACAATGTTTAGGGAGAAATGGAATACCGGTGTGTATTTTTCCTTGTGATATTTTAAGCTCTAGTTGAATGATAGGTGTCGCATTTTAAATCATTTTCGTAGTTAGAAATTATGAAACGCCCTGTTAAAAGCAAGGAAGTTTTTATGCCCGTTGAAGTAAAACAAAATGCCTGACAAAGTATGGCTTGGACAGATTCCAAGTGCTTGTACAAATGTGCTAAAGAAATTATACTTTGAGTATACAGCTTGTCCAAAGTCATCCATTATTAATACTATTAGTAATATCTCCGGTAAAGGCTTTGATGCATAAATATTTCTGATAAAGGTAGGTTGTGTACTTTTGTCCAACTGAGCAATCTTGCTTTCATAAAATATACCAACATTTTAATGACTGAAGATTAACATGCTGTAATACACTGTTCAAAATTAAAGGCTCAAATGCTGTACATGAGAGGTTAAGCTCCCCCTGGCGGTTTTACAAGGTGACGCCGGATAGTTTCCGGCAGAGCGTCAAATGACGCGCGATTAACACGTCACACTGCGTGACACTGCGAGATGCCGCGCCACGCCCACCGGGGTATGCCGCAAAATAACGCACGCATTTTGAATGGCTGCATCTGTATACAGTCCGGTAGTCCCCAGGTGCTGTTCTCAGCCCGCCCTGCGTGGCGCTACATTGTAATACATGTTACATGTTTCACGTTCTTTATGGAATTTAAATACAATTTAAACCCCACCCCAAAAGTACTAAAAGAGGGAGTATTATTAAAACATTTGATTTATGAATATGAAATTTACCCAAGATGACTAATAAATTCATAACTGTATAAATAAATGTTCTTTTTTCGAATTTCCTCTTACATAGTACAACAAAATATCAAAATCCTTAATATAAAATCTTAGTATTCTATATTTCCAGAGAATTCCCATGATGTGAATTGAATGTGCTCTGTCTGGCGATCTCTGTCGCTAAGGTTGGCGCAAGAGGTAGCCAGTTTAAGAAGCACTTAGTGATTAACGAGTGGGTCGGGGAGCACGTAGATTACGAAGGATTATAACGTTCTACTTTAGTTACGATAGGTTTTAGGAAACACTCGTAAATCAACGATCGATCTTAAGAGCGAGTTTACGATGTTCTTAGCGCTACGATGCTTTCGGGAAACTCACCCCCTGGTCTCTGAATAGAAGCGTGGGTTCAAATCTCACTCTTGACAGCCGCTCCCTTTTCCCTCTCTTGCATTTGTCCCGTCTTCTTGTGCTCGCTAACAACGACAGGAAGAGGAAAACGGAGAAACCGATTTGTGGGCACCCGATGTGCAGGGAAATGCTTCGTGAACACTTACACGTTATTAGCAGAAAATCAAATGGGGTTCGATTTCTGCCTTAAAAACTGTTTGGGGTGCCTGTAATCGAGTAAAGATTTACGGCAAGGTATGCATTTAAAGGAGAAAGACCGAAATATAAATCCAGAAGAAGATTTCTTAAAACATATTGCTGTCCGTGCGGTTTCTCCTGTATTTAATTAATTGTGGCATTGTGAAATCAACCTGTAGCCCTACGGAATGCAGAGTGACAACGACAGGAGCAGAGAGGATTATATCAGAGCTCGAACAGAGAGTTCGAAAATATAGGCAGATCGAGTTATAGAACATTTGATTTAAACTTTCCTATCTGCTCGGCCTTACTGAAGTATTTGTAGCTGTATTTCATCTTCTGTCTATTTCTATACTTTACAGTAGATAGTGTTTAGCCAGAGAAGAGAGATACAAGCGCTATACCCCCACAGCAGCCGCCGATTCCGATAACCTTAACTAAAGCAGGAAGATCAGTTTCTGCTCGAGACAGTCGTTTTCTGAACTGTAAATCTCCAACACGGGCTGGAAACGCTGTGTGTCCGGACTCAGTGGTTATATAAGAAAAGACTCAGCGAGCTGCAGGCGCGGCTCATTGCTCTGCGCTCCCCGTGCTGAATGCGCGTGTCCTCCCTCATTCATTACCTTCATACACTCCTCTCAAACCACAGCAAACTCCCGGAATATTTCGGTGAACACATACTTTATTTCCGAGATCACAGGCAGAAACAATAAACACGATGAAAACAGGAAGGTATTATGATCGTAGGGGGAAATGCACACAAATAAATTTCCTAATATCCAATAAAATCTAGTCACGTTCTGATGCTATTCTGATTTATCTGAATAGTTTTGGCAGAGTTGTTACAGCAAAGAGACACATAAACTTTTTTTTATTTCATTCGAGCTGTAGTTTTGATTCAATTTGGAAAAACTGCACTCACCAGAAGCTGAAATGGGTCGTGTTTACATAATGCATAATGTAATAGCAACGTTTGGAGTTTAATCTTGCTACGAGTCCTTTCCTGTTATAGGAGGCGTTTTAGGACTTTTTTAGCTCAGATAAAGCTATCAATTCATCTTACATTTCTACTACATCAGTATTAGCAACGTTATCTTTACCTAGCACTAAATGTAGCTTTAAATAAGAGTACATTTTAAAACATATGTAAAAATAAATGCTATTCCATATATTGTAACTTTGTGGTATTTAGAATGTTTATCTGAGGATGCAAGGGAAAGTATTATACCTTGCGAAACATCCAAGACAAAGGTAAAAGAGGCTCATATTTTAATAAAATTTTCGATCAAAAGAAAACCACAATCTGTATTATATCATCGTCAATATCCCAAGACGTTCAGTTGAAAGATTTGAAGAAACTCTCCAAGAAGCAACTGCAGTAGCAGAGTTTTGTTTTGAACCGATGTTTGCAGCTCAAAAGTCCTCGTAAGAAGCAAAGACAGGGATGTTTTGAGTGTCACCATGATCCTCTTCTCAATCCAAAAGAAAGGTTTTATATGGTACTGATCCCACTAGAAAAAGAGTCAATTTCCACCTGCACTGATGTCCCTCCAAACGTTTTGTAAGACCTCTGGAAGATTATACAGTAGAATCCTGGTCCATTTCTTCTACTAAACGAGACTGTTAGTGAGTATTTTGATGTCGAACTGCGATTTATATAAACAGGAACTCTACACTACATTGGGCTACGCGTATGACAAAACGTGTGCGGTTGGAGTCGACCTTTCGATAGCTCAGTTGCTAGAGCGTAAAACTGTTTAAAAAAGCAGCGGACGATTGTTATGTAGCTGTTTTGAATCCGGCTCGAAGGATGGTGTTTTCTTGTTCCTTAATTAAAAAGTGAAAATAGCAAATTTGTCTTTCACTTTGACGTTCACCGAAAGCTCAGTAAACAGAGAAGCAGAATTCTCTTCACATCTAATTGTCTTGCTTTGGCCTTTAAAATGCGCTCTGTTGACTGTTCACATTTCCTAACACAATTAACCTGCGGAAAAAGTTCACTATCAGGAGTTTAGTTCAGTGGTAGTGCGCTCGTACTATATGAAGCTTCGTTTTCATTCGCCGGCGTCTCCACTCTGGATTCTCTTTAAACGCGATATCTTTCCTTCCTCGTGTGACTTCCTTCGTGTGTGAATTTCAGGGAGACACATAAACCCTTTGTCTGTTTTCAAGAGACATTTTTATAAAACCAGACAAAATGAAAGACGTAGTAATTAGACACACGTAAAAAACACGTGAATCTAATTGAGAAAATGCGGATCTGGACAATGTATTACTAGTAGCGGCTCTGAGCTCACTGTAGTGCAGTTGAGTAAGATGATAGTGGCGCAATGGATAACGCGTCTGACTTCGGATCAGAAGATTGCAGGTTCGATTCCTGTCTGGCTCGTGAAGGTTTTACACCCGCTACTCAACACTCTTCCTAGTGTGTGCGGTCCTACACAACCTTACTATAGACTGGGTGAGTCTCCTGTTCCATCTCCAGTTCTTTCCGCACATAACGTCTGTTTCATCACCGTTATTGTAGGACCACAGCCACAGATATGAGAAGACATACTGTTCCGAACAACTGTCTTAAATAATCACGTTGAAAAAGTTGAAAATAAGTTTTTTTTTTCTTAAACATAACCTTACATTTGCCTGTAAAGTTCAAACTATTTTCTGTAGCCACAAATCCCCAATATTTCTGCCGTCTCCTGAGAAACACAAGTATAGAGTTAAAACACAATAAATAATGCCACAAATCTATTCAGTTAACACCCAGATGTGACAGAGGTGACTTGCACCCCCTTTAAATATGTATTTCCTAAATTTCAGTTCTCTTCCCTCCCCAAGATACCTGCAAATTCACTATCGCATATTAAAGGCTGTACATGCATTACCTGTAATACAGCTACTAATAAAAATATACATTAAAGTTAATTATTAATAAATAATACTATTATTCATAAAGACGTATTCATAAGATTCATCGTGAATAGTTGCGGTGTCTGGAAAGCAACTGTAGTTAAATATAGAAAAAAGAGTTGTAGTTATTGAGGCAATTTCAGGTAGAATGTAAGAACTAAAGTTAACTAGTCCCACAGTAATGCGGGGGGTCCTATCAATAGAAAAAAAAAATTGTAACACGAAAACACAACAACCACAAAACGAGAAGTCTTCAGGGAACCTAGGTAAATCCCTGTAGAGGACTAACAACTATAAAAACAAACAAACAAATGAAACAACTTCAAAAAATAAAGAAAAAGAACATTAAAAACATATCTGGGAAACAACAAAAACACAGAATCTAACTGCGAGAGCTTTTTCAAGTTTTCGGTACTCCATCGTGCTCCTCTCATCTAAGTAGATATCACTCAGGTCAGTTGGAGGTCCACAGCTGATGGTAACTTAAGTAAGTAGCTGTGTCAGCATGCATGGGCTGCAAAGGAATGAGGAAAGGTTTATTCCATGCTGAAATGAGAAGAAAACATAATGTTTTGGCTGTGGAGCCTTCTTTGGAATAAACCTTTACTTGTTTATTTAGACCAAATCTCCAGCAAATACCTAAAAGCACCTAAGCTCGTCAGTTGCTTTCGGTAGCTTAAGACACAGGCTACACTGCTTCAGGTGAGGTTCGAACTCAAACCCTCGGCATGACTCTGCTGTAGAAGTACCGCACGCTGACCGATTGCACAACTGGAGCTGTGTAACTCCTTCTCCTCATACAGACTTGAGCTGCAGAAACACAGGGCGAAAACTGGGTTTCGGTTGCAGATCCATCTCCACTTGGGGGAAAGGGACAGTAAAATAGCAAGGAAAATACAAGAGAAGAAACTGAAAGAATTGTGCTCACTGCAAACTAGGAAGGAAAGAGGTGGCTGGATACATAAAACAGCTCGGCGGATAATTTGTAACAACATTCTTTGGTGAATGGATTTCTCTTCAAGTTCCGCCGTGCAGTTTGAACGTTTGTTCTCCCAGATCAGTTGGTTATATGAGATCAGCTGATATAAATTAGGACTAATCAGAATCAATACAATTGATGTCTGGCAAAGGCAAATAACCTTTGTACATGATCTGGAATGTGACTGGTTAAATTTCAGCATAGTTACAACTTCCTTTATAAAGGGTGTGCACACTTATACAACCAAGGCATGGAAAGATTTTTTTTTAATTATTGTTCAAAGAAATGTTCCATTTTTTTTTCTTAAATGTTGTTGTTTAAAAGATCTTATTAAATGTGAAAAAATCGGACTGTGAAAAGGTCAAAATGTTAGTGAAAAAATCAGTCATGTGAGGAAAGATGGATTGTGGGAGACCCTTGACTCTCCATGTCATGCTGTATTTCTCTCTCATTCTACTGGGAATGATGGTGCTGTCGCTTCTGGATAAAGTCTGTCAGTGGTCATTCCAGATGGGTCAGGTATGACTGCGCTTTGGCACAAGAAGAGACATGTGACTTGCGAGGACCCTGAGAGTGTCTTTTTTTCTAGAGCTTGGATAGCTCAGTTGGTAGAGCATCAGACTTTTAATCTGAGGGTCCAGGATTCAAGTCGTGCTTTTCTTAAATCTATTGTGAATGTCATTATAAATCGTCTTTTATCTTTCACTTTTCTAGCTGTACTGTGGTTATTTTAAATGTTCATCACTTGTATTTTCTCTAGTGTTTCCTTTCACAAACCGAAATTGTTCAAGGTGATCTTGTCACTCTACTCCACGTAGATAATCTAAATGAAATCACAGTAGAGTACAGGACACGCAGTGAGGAGGTCACGCAGTGAGTACTCTTGAATGCAACAAGAGGAAAGGCACACTGCACATCTGCGGAGCATCACGTCCGAGTTTACAGTGACATCAGAGATTGGAAACGATGTAGCTTTTTTATTAAAGGTTCAAGGAAACCTGAATATGTTTGCTAAGGTATTTCAGAATCACAGTCAAATCGAGTAAGATTGCTGCACAGTTCTGCAGTCTGCAATTAGAATACTATTTGTGCGTTGTATAAAATACGCCGTTGTAGAATACTATTCGTGCGTTGTATAAAAAACTTTTTTAAAACAGGAGAGATACATTTCGGAATGCGTCTTCCTGTAAAAATAAAATCACTTCAAGGGCACTATAAGCACCGTCTGAAGCCTGCTTCACAAAGGAACTATTTTCAAAGGACCAAAGAAGAAAATAGTTCACCAAGTAAGAGGAAGCATCTCAGAAAAAGGAGGTGGGGTTGCTTCTACATACTGTAACACCGTAAGGTCAGACTACAAATGCCACTGTACAGAGTAACTTGCCAAGTGGTCTAAGGAGCTGGATTAAAGCTCCAGCCCCTTCGAGCGCATGAGTTGGAATCCCACTGCTGCCAAATATCTCCTTGTTAAGAATCACAGTTTTGTTGTTGTTGCCCCCATGTAATTGAATCAGTTTCAATAGAATTAATTTGAAAAGTAATAATCATATTTGTTCTGTTCCTCTTCTCATTGCAATTTGTACCGAAATATTTATTTCATTTTATTTTAAAAACGTGTTAGCCTTGATTGGAAGGAGGTGGCATTGCAGGCAAGGTAGCCAAATGTTAAGGCTTTTGTCTTGTAAACAGAAAGTCGGAGTTTCAAACCCTGTCCGTGCTTGTTTCACTTATCATGACGTTCCTTTATCTAAGTCTTTAAATGTCTTGCACTGTACGAATCTCTATAATAATAAGAAAATAACTTCATAATCCTTCTGTTGTCCTACCATAATCTGCACTGCTTTTGAATCGACAATGTTTGTCTCTCTTCACACCCAATTTATAAATGATCGTCTCAGTGTAAAAAGGAAAGTGTGTTTGGTACAGCCCCCACTCCATGGTGTGATCACAAACAGATCAGGTGAGCTGTTAGTATAGGTTAGAAGTATCATTCGATGCCCTGAAAAACTGACTTAGGGACGCACAGACTGTGTTTTTTGAACAAGTACACAATAAAATATTTATTGGAACAAATCATTGCCTGCCTTCAAGACTGTCATGCTATGGCAGTTGTCCTAAAGCTTCAGAAAGTTGGACACAATGGGTGCATTCAGCACAGTGCTTTCTAGTACTCATCAGGATGGCTGAGTCTTGTCTTTCCATGTTGCTTATGTGCCCTGGTCTCTAAGTGGAGGTGGGGGTTCAAATATCACTCCCAATAGCTAGGGTTTTTTTCCCTGTCTTGCACTGTTCCAGTCTACTTGTACTCACTGACAATCACAATAGGAGGAAAATGTAGAAACTGCTTAGCAAGAACATAAAGGACAGGAAAATGCTTCCCAAACACATAAATGTCTTTAGCAGAAAGGAAAATTAGATAGGCTTCGATTTCTGCATTTATATAATCCAATATATAAGCAAACAGCACAAGGGGACTCTTCAGTCTACTCCTGTCCTACAGTAACACAGATTGAAACCAAGGTTGTTGCAGCTTCAAAGCAAAGCTCTTACCATTCTTACCAGCAAGATTTGTTTTTTCAAGGAAGGAAACACTAATGTAAAATATACTGTAAATAGACAGGAAGTATTATTAAGTTAAAATTATAATAATAATTGTTAAAATAATCAGTTTGTTCTCTCTTGCAGTAACTGATTATAATATTTGTTTGTGGTTTGGTGATTATTGAAAGCAGAACAATTGTCAGTAACGTTTGAAACATACAGGCATGTGTCTCCTGCAGTTACTGAAGATTTTTCAATGTATTTCTCTGTGTCCGCGTGCCTGGTGCATCTTTATTGGACAAAGTCTTTCTCCACTAAAAGAAGGAAAGAAAAATTTGATTATTGTTAGTTCATCAGTTGTTTTGATCAAATTATTATAATGCAGTGCCAGGTACAATTAAGGTATATTATGTACATGAACATCATGTCTGAGACAGTGATGCCAGCTGACTATCGCTGGAGGACAGTTCATCATGAGTGTGTAAGTAAGCATAATGAAGGAGAAGAGATCGGCCTCTGTGATGGAGTGTCCAGTGACACTAACTATCTGTCCTACTGTTCTCTCCTAATGTAGTGGGTGAATGTAAGGTTTCTTTCTTGTAAAATATAATCGAGTGCATTTTTGCTGCTGAAAATGAATCTTGTGCATTTCAATTCTGTGTTCATCTTCCGATATTGTCACCTAATTCTGTATGTCATTTCATCAGACTGCTACATTTGTAGGAGCTCAATTGCATTAGATTGCATAGTGATAGTATTTCTTGCTTTTTAAATACTTCAGTCAAAAATGTTGAGAAAGTGCTCCTGTTTTCACCATTCTAAGAACTGTGATGCAACAGAAATATTTACTCTCATAAAAGAAGTTGAGTTCTGTTACAGTCTTGAGTGACACAAACCTTCTCTTTTACTGCACTACACTTCTCCAGAGGCCAGTTCAGCACACAAGGATCCTCAGGCAAACAAATGCTATGATCGCTTGATAAAAGCCATTTCTCATCCTTTCTTTTAGTGTCAGTGCTACTATTGTATGCAAAGGAGGCAACTTGAAACTGAAAGATGTAATCGCCTTACAGAGAGTCTTCATGAAGTCGTGCGTCGGGTAGCGTTCCACTGTCAATTGACTGGGCTTGTGAAGAAACCAATCTCATTCAACGACCATACAAATTGCACACCTTAAGACACATGAAGATAAATGTGTGTGCTGATTGACACAAAAAATGTCACTTCACATTATCCGCAAAGCTGTTTTACTTGTCCAACCTCCTCTTCCTACTTTGCAGTAAGCACAATTCTTTCAGTTTCTTCTCTTGTATTTTCCTTGCTATTTTACTGTCCCTTTCCCCCATGTGGAGATGGATTCACATCCGAAACCTAGTTTCACTCTGCGTTTGTGCCACTTTTACAATCTGTGTAGGAGCTTTTCTAGGGAAGTCCAGTGGTGCAATCAGTCAGTGTGTGGTACTTGCACAGCTGTGCACAGTGGAGTCATGGTGAGGTGGTGAGTTCAAGCCTTCTCTGGAGCCATTAAACCTTTTGAATGTTTTCCATCCATAAAAAGTTCATTTGCCCTAGCAGTTTCACTGTGACTTTGCAGGTAAAATATTAATAAGGAGAATAATGTTTCGTATGTGATAAAAATAACCACACCAGAAAATATTGAAGAGAAATTGCTTGTTGCACTATTCGCAGCAGGCACTCAGACACAAAAACTTTCCTGTCACTAAAGTAAATTCATGAAGAAGAGGAGTGACATCATTGCAAAGGCGATATTTTCTGATGGCTGTTTCGGTTAACAATTATTCGTGTTAGAATTACTACTGTCATTACTACTAATAGTGATAAAAACAGAGGACTCACAGCTCTCTGGGTGTTGGTCTGGACTCTAGAAAGTGTTTCTATTTGTAAGTGGCTCTGGACCTCAACACCTGTTGATGGGCCACTTTTGTCAGACACACCAGTGGAGCCCAAGCCCACCTACACACACATTCACACACACTGACAGATATACACCCACACACTCACACACATGTATTCTCACAGACACTACACACATTCACAGACACAACACAAATTTATACATTCAATCAGACACTCACGCACTCACAGATATACACTCACACACATTCACAGACACACACATAGACACCGTATACATACATAGACACGGCATACACTCTTAGGTACAGATACACTATAACTAACACTAGTGCAGATACTGCTAATATTGCAACAGTAACACTATCACCAAAACATACACTATTCTATCATTGTTACTAACACTGACACAAACTACTTATAATAACACTAATGCTATCATTAAAACTAACACTACTACTACTATAACACTATAATTATAATTAATATTAACATGAATATGAACACTAAAACTAAAACTATCGGTAGCGCTATCATCATTAATACTCACATGAACACTAGCATTAAAACTAACAGTTGTACTCTCATTAATATTAACATGAATACACTAGTATTAGTATTAGTTGCTACCCATGACGTCACATCGCTCTTTGTGACGAAGGCGAGACACCTAGACGCGCACAGTGACGTGACGCCTGTCGCCGTGTTTACCATACTTATGATTTATAAACACTGGAAAAAATGCATTTAAACTGTTACTTACATACATGTGTCAACTTGGAATATAATTTTCTAGCTCTAGGATAGAGTTACCTAAATAATAATATGAATAATCATTGTTTAATTTTGGATTGAACATTATTAACACTAAACGCAGTATGGTAATTGATCGATACAGTCTTTATTGACTGTTTACTAGATATTTAAAACAGGGTCAAGAATGGGAAATGAATCAGTACTCACCAATCGGTGAAGTTAATCGTTTATCCTACGGTTCTTCAGAGATCAATAACTCTCCTCCGTGCACTCAGCGCGCCTCCCGCGGTCTCCCTCTCTGATCCCGGCGCTTTTGCTGGTGTCTGTGACATCACAGCGCTCTTTCTAACAGAGCAGAGCGCGTCTCCGCGGGAGGAGACTCCTGTCCGGAGCCCGGGGGGCTTTTCTTCCAGATAAAACATCTCCCAAAAAAAAATACATACTGGGCTGTGAAGAGAAGCGAATCATAACAGTTGGAGAAGGAGAGCGGCAAACCAAGAAATGCAATTAATTAAACAGGGAAAAAAAATTTGTTTACTTCGCAGATTAATGTGTTACAAAGCGTACCCGTGTGGAGCAGTAGAGAACGAGCACGAGTCCCTGAAATAAGAGCTTTTAACAGTTTTACACGAATCTTCAGAGTATAGAAGCCAGGAGGATCAGACTCCTGATCCTAGAGGATAAAATGTGTATCCTGGTTTTATTTCCACCCAGTTCTCAGTTCCATAGGTAGTCTGATGATTTAAATGAACTGTATAACTGTTACAAGACTTCATCTAATTGTAAATTCATAAGACTGTCTGTGAGACACTTGTGAGAGCAGCTGAATCCCAGGGCTGGTGTGGATCACACACAGACAGGTCTTCTGTGTGATCTGAGTCCCACTGCTCAGAGCTACAGACTGGTCAACTGGTCACTATAGTAGTCACAACCATCGGACCATCAGCTACTAATAATCAATATGATGATCAGAGTGTCAATACTGGTGTTTATAAAATAAATACTAAAATCATTCCACACTCACTTGCATTATAAAACACTTAGAAACATGTTTGGGGGCTGACATACAGTAAAGAAAGTAATACAGAAGGGCTGGAGGTCCTGGAAAGGGTTAATAGAAGCTTCTTGCTTCTGACCTGGAACAGAGCCAACAGCTGCCAGATCAGTGACCCCTGAGCCCAGTTCAAAGAGTGGAGAATTGGGAGCTCTTCTGTGTTTCTGAGAGGCTGGGAGGAAGGAGAAAAGGGGGAGATGTGACCTGAGTTCAGGCTGTTCTGTCTGATATTATTCATGTAGCAGCACTGATTGTCTGAATGTCTTCTGGATCTGGACTGTCAGGACAAAGAACAGTATGGAGTTGAGCTTAGATAGATAGATAATACTTTATTAAACCCCGTAGGGAAATTGATGTGTTACAGCAGTCCAGCCCAAGACAAGCAAAACAGACATCAGAATAGTTATAAAACAAAAGACAACAAAATAAATAAAAATAAATAAATAAGTACATACAGTAGGTGTGTGCAAAATGTGCTGATCATAGTCACTGTAAAAACAATAAAATATGTGCAAAATGTGCATAGGTTTATACAGACTGATTGTCCAAAAAGTACAATGGAGTAAACATGCTGTCCATAGAGGAGCAAATGAAGGGCTAACAGTCCTAGCCTAGGGCAGCGTTATACACCCTGACCGCCGCCGGGAGGAAAGACCTGCGGAAACGTTCCCTTGAACACCGTAGCTGGAGCAGCCTGTTGCTAAAAGTGCTCCACTGCCCAGTAACAGTCCCATGAAGCGGATGAGAGGTGTTGTTCATGATGGCTGTGAGCTTGGTCAGCATTCTCCTCTCAGCCACCACCTCCAGGGGGTCAAGGCTCATTCCCAACACAGTGCCAGCCTTCTTTATAAGTTTATTGAGCCTATTTGCATCTTTTGTCATGATGCTGCTGCCCCAGCACACAACAGCGTAGAAGATGGCCGCCGCCACCACTGATTCATAAAAAATGTGTAGCAGTGTTCCACACACACCAAAGGACCTGAGTCTCCTAAGAAAATAGAGTTGGCTCTGACCTTTCTTGTACAGGGCGTCAGTGTTACCAGACCACTCCAGCTTATCATCCAGGTGTACCCCTAAGTACTTGTAGGAATGTACGCCCTCTATGTCCTCACCTTGGATGGAAACAGGGTTCAGCGGAGACTTATTCCTTTGAAAGTTGAAGATCATTTCTTTGGTCTTGCTGGTGTTAAGCTGGAGATGGTTAAGATGACACCACTCCAGAAAATTGGTAATCAAATTTTGCTTCTGTCTGAGTGTGAGTCTGAGCTGTGAATCTGACTGAGAAGAGAATAATGATTTGTTATTCTGCCTCTGAGGATTTTTCTTCTTTGCCAAGTGGTGTTACATCCCCTTCAGATACTCTGCACAGACTGCCAGAGAGAGATGGACAGATACGAGCACACGCAGCGAGAGAGATATACTTCTTCATTAACTTTGAAGCAAGTGTTCATTTCTTTTCTGGAACAAGTTGTTTCTGAATTTCAAGAACGTCATACAACTTCTGAAAGATAAAATACAAATCTTGCTTATCCGGACAGAAGAAATATTGCAAAAAAAAAACAACAAATGCCAGTGATTTTTTCTCCTTTTAAAGAAAAGTGGAGAAAAACAACAGCAGTTCATCTCCGTCGGCTTGATTTAGCTTAATACAAGTATTCACTTCTTTTTTTCTGAAAATTACAGCCTGCGAAAGATTAAATACAGTTCTTGGTTATTCTTCGTCAGTGCAGAAGAAATACTGCGGGCTGGCAGGAAAATGCCAGTATTTTATTTCCTTTAACTACAAACGTGAATGGTGAAAAGCAACGGGGGTGTCTCTCTGTGCAGCTGTTAAACAAAGAGCTGGCGATTCAAGCCCACTCAGGGATGCGCTTCAGATTGTTCTGATGTAAACATAATCTCCGTTAACAATTAATGGGATTTCTTCGCAACACGTTAACCCTCTTGAACTTTGCAGGAAATATGTGTGTTTTACTCGTGTGGAACTACAAGTAAAAAATTAAGTACCTAAGTCAATGTCCAAGAAAACCATTTTCACGTGAGGAATTGTAGCTTTAACTGGCTGTCGGGAGAATTCATTTATACTACGCAAAAATATTTTAAAACTAGATCACAGATTTGTTGGAGAATTTGACAATCCTTGACAATCTGGGTTATGTACTCAGTATGCTTCCGCTGCGCCACTCTGCTGATTCAACACGACTGCTCTATCTTTGCTTTCTAAAAGTGCGCCCGAGATGAAATGTCTCAACGGTAAACGCGGACGTCACTTTGAGCACTTGGTCTTTTGTAGTACAAATCATCACACGCTGCTCTACATGGGCGTGTCTTCAAGATCGTTGTGAACCAAAGCTTCCGCTTTCCGAGGCTACTGATTCTTTCGTCGTTAATTCCCAAATCTTCAATGAGAATCAGTGAAACGAAAACCAAACACATGCACACACTCGCGTCCTAGCGTGAAAGAAAAATGATGGAAGCATTTGAGAAATAGCAAGTGATTGCTACCTCCACACAGTTTATAAGGCTGAAAATGATGCAGGAAGGACAGCAAAGTTCTAAAAGCATCGGTTGAAAAGCATCTACATAAGATGACAATTTCTCATAAGTAAAATCTTCAGCTTTAAAAGATTGTCATCCATATTTTTTTGTTTTACTCTTTTTCACATAAAACGCTTTCGATAAATAAACTGTTTTGTAATGAAGGCTGCATTAGAATATGCGTATCTAGCTTTGTTCAATTAAATCGGGACATGTGCCAGTCTCAAATTGATCACTCTTTGCAGGAACACTACGGAAACCTGCAGATGTTCGTTGGGAGAAGTGACTCCTGCAAAAAGTGTAAATCGTTGAGAAAAGGACTCCTCTCGCGAATATATTTCCAATTTCTAAAGAGCCGATTTTCTCGATTTTCGCCATTTTTTATTTTTTTCCGGTTCAGATATTGATCACGTTCGAAAGATGATTTTCAAAATGGACGTGTTACCTGCAAAGTCACCGTGAAACTGTTAATGGCGAAAAGATTCATAGTATTTATTTTCTTAGAATACCAATGTAATTTTTTAGCATTCTTTCAAACAATTTCTTTATAGCTAAAATAACAAATTCATTCCATTCCATCTTATATGTGTTTAATATAGTCTAAAATATTTTCATTTGTGTGAAATCAAACTGAAACGTTGCCACTCTGTGGTCAACATAAGATACATATTTCCCCAGATTCTCCTCATTTGTATCTTCCTAGACACAATTCCCCAGACACACACAATTATACAGCCACACATACAATTGATGACGACTTGCCTTCATATGTGTCAAGACTGTACTAAATGTGTTACACTTTTTTGCATATAAGTAATGATATTAAAATATTTTTAGTCTGAATAATGGACAGTTTATTTACAAACCTTTTTTTCTTGGTTTCCTACAACCTATTGAGATATAGTGTGAGACAGATAGCTGTATCTACGGAAGAGTAAGCTTTTCATTTTAGAGGATGAAATAGTTTGACGTAGTTAGGAGTAATTAAAGGAATTAAAATATAGAATCTAACCACATTCACAAGAAGTAAGAAGTAGAAGAAGAAAATGGCAGTTTGTTGAAATTAATTTACTAGGTGAAACACATACTGTAAGTAATTACTAAAATACTGTTTTCTTGTTCCCAGGAAAACTCCTCTGTGATGAGCTGCAGTCTGAATATGATGATGTGGAGAACAATGAGAATGATCCCATCTCAGGTGAGGGCTGTGGAAGCCAGGGGAGCTCACAGTGGGCGTGGGAGGTTCAGCAGGTCTTCAGATAGTTCACAGGGAACCATTCCAAAGTCAACTAGACCCAGGACCAGACCTTAACTGTGGTTCAGCTGCAGGGGGTCTTCAGGGTTTAATCCCAGCACATTGAGAAAGAGGGTTTCTTACAGTGGGTCTGACTCAGTCTCTGGAGTCCCATCTGGAATCCCTGCTGAGAAACAATACATTTCTGAATAAACATCTATTATTCTATTAGTGTTTCCTATTCATATATTCTGTTTTCTATAGAGTTTATAACAGAAGTTTGGAAGAAAGATTTTATCCTAATCTCACTTGCTGTTCTTCTAAATTTAAATGTACCTATTGGGATGTTTTCACAATTAAACAATTACACAAATACAGCAGGGAATACCTGAGCATTTGAAAACCCTGGTAGGCATGTGTAACAGTACTTATACTCATCCGAAATAGGGGATTAAACACAACAAATGTGTCATCATGGATAAAGTCAGAGAGCTCTCTGAAGAGTGCATATGAGGTTATTCACCAATCTCCCCTCAGAAGTGCCAGATGCTAACAGTCTATTATAGGAGGTGTTCCGTAAGTGTAATCCCTGACAAGGGAGGATTTACAAAATATTACATGGATGTAAATAAATATGATTTCTACTGGACTTTATGTACAGTACTATAGAAATTACATTATAACATTTTTAGATGTTTTTAAGCGAGACACATGATCTAAGACATACATCTGTTTTTGATGATTCTGTTTCTGTTTCATGGGGGATATGAAAAAATCTGGAGGGCACATATTCTGTATTTTTTAATTTTCTATTCTTGCCATGACATACTTCTGGGACTTTTTACATTAAGGGCTACTAGGTCTGAAGCAATGTACCCAGATATCAGAAGCTAGTTACTAGTGATTTTTTGGAATAAACTTTTGTATTCCAAAATGTGTACACTCTAAACAAAAGGCGAACATAGCTATAATTTCCTATATATCCTTTCAGTAAATAATTAATAATTATTAAATTCTAGTATTGACTTCTTTCACTAACATTTTCACATAATGGCAAGAATGCCCATTGCAAGTTTCTCAGTGTTGATTGTGCCACATGTATTTTGTCTCTTGACAGATGCTTCACACAATTTATATCTTTTCCACAACCTTGTTTCTTTGAGTAATGAGATCTTGAGGGTCTGTTTCTGTATGAAATACTCTGTTTTCTGTACCCTGTTCACCTCTTCTGCTGACTGTGTGTCTCTGGCAGGTGTCTCTGCCATTTCTCCTGAAGTGCAGAGTCTCCTGGCCACACAGTCCATTGAAGATGGATGTGACTATGATGATGTCGGAGTCTCCTGACCACACTACCCTCTGAAAAAGGATCTTAGTATGATTATGTCAGAGCACTGTGCAGCTTTGTAGAGGATTCGTCCTGAAGTCAGATTAGAGTTTTTAACTGAGCAATACCATTATGATATGCCTTGTGTTTCTGAGTCATCCCTGTTAAAATACTGTTATATTTCCCTTAATGTATGTAGTTCTGTAGGTTATGAGGTGTTTGATTTCAGATTATCCAGTAACTGTACAGCTGAAAACCTGTACAGTACCCACACAGTCACTGTCCTAGTGAGACCTTGTTACTGTGTCTCCTGCTGTGTCTCTCAGGCTGTAAGACTGACCTGCACTTTTATACCTTTACATTGAGAGACACTGCACTACAACAGAAGGTCTATATGTCCTGCAATTCTGAGATAAGAACTGAATTGTGATTGTTGTTTCCCTTTGTCTACTGATTACAGATGTGTGTCATTATCAGAACAAGTAGATACAACATTAATTAATGATCAGTTAATCTGGCCTGATTTCATGTCACTGCCACTTACAGAGTGCTACATATGGAAAATAATCTGCATACATTATAATTGCATCTGTATATTTAGATGCATAAAAGCATCTCACACACAGAAAAATGAAGAAAATAACTCTTACCACCATTCAACCCAGGACACAGCAGCGAGGCTCAAATTTTAGACTTTTCAATCTGAACTGATGACCCTTCCTTTCTAATGAGCTTTTCAAAGACTGAATGTAACCTACTGTATATGTTGTTGTTTTTTGTGCTGAATGATTTTTTTTTTAAATCTTAATTACTCGGATAAGACAATAAGACTAGTGTTGATAAGATGATTGTTGAGCAGGCATCTGAACACACAGAATGAAAGTCTCATTCCTGCTCAGTGGCTTTTCTGGTTCTCCTTTTAGTTTAATTTAACTTTTTATATTTGCAGAGGAAATGTTTAATATGTTGTTAATCTGATTTATTTACTACACATTGAATGTACTGTATCACTTTGAATTAACCTTTTAAATAAAGCTTTACTTTTCATTGATCTGGTAAAAGTCATTTTCCTGGTCAGTAATAAAATAGTGAAAATGACAGTAGAATCTTGCACAACAATGTATCAAGCTAAGATTGTTTTCCTCTCTAGCAATTTAGAATTATGTTTTAGAGTAGTACAGCTGTGAGCTTTTGAAAGGACGTACATTGTGTTTCCACATCATACTTCCTGATACAAATAATGTTTCCATGATGATAGAACTTCACAGATCCAGCAGCTTGGTAAAGAAGTATATTAATACTGTAGCCAGATGATGAATATCAAGGTATTGAGTGCTCAGTGTGTAACGAACAGTTCTTTCCGGACCCTATGCGGACGACACAATCTGAAGAAGTGGGGGAACACTAGGGAAACGTCATGCAGGAATACGGGGCTGAAGACAGGGGGGCGTGTCCAAGGTGCGCTGGTGCACGGGGGAGGTGTGGCCGAGGCGAACAATCCAAAAGAGTAGTCCTTAGGGAATATCCAAAACACAAGGGTAAGTCCAAAACCAGGAGATCCATCAGAACAAAGAATTAAAAACCACGAAGGCCGGGTCGGAACTGGCGGACGGGGAACAGGAACGGGAACAGAGGTTAAAACCTTAATGGGACCAGGCGCTTCCAGGTCCCGGACTCGCACGATATGGAAATCAGATGCAGAGCCCGGATGAGCGTCAGCGCCTGGCTTTTAAGGTGGGCTGGGAATGGGAAACAGGTGCAGAGAATAAAGTCTTGAGTGAAAGGGCTGGAGCACCCTTAAGGAGGGGGGACTATAATCGTGACACAGTGCTTCGGGTTTAACTTCCCTGGCTGAGGAAAGCATAGTGCTGGTAAGAGATCAGTGTCTTCACATCCCCTCCCCAGGGAGAAAATCCTGCAGCAGTGGTGTTGCAGTGGAGGGAGGGGATAGAAAAGAGGTGCCCAGCACCCTCTGTAGCCAGAGAGCTGTTATTAGCAGGGAAGCAGAAGTACGAGGTTAGAATTTGACCTCCACCTAAACTTATCTGAATAACATTATATACAGATGCAGCCACTCAGAACACACAGTATTTCTTCCAGTAAAAGTTGTGCGGTGCCTTATGCAATTCACTGGCCAAAGACGATCAATAGGTTGCACTTAAATGTTAGTGAAACATTTACTTCATTTTTTCTGTTTCTCTACTGTGCATGTTTGAATCTACTTAATATTGAATATTAATATGGAATTTTACAACTAAGGCTAAATTTTGGTAGCTGAAAATAAAAACAGAAGTACTATTTAGCACAATTTTGTTTTGATTTGAACCAATGTTTGCATCTCAATAATCCATTCATCCTTGAAAGAAGCAAAGACAGATGTGTTTTGAATCTCACAATGATCCTGTTCTCCATCCAAAAGAAAGGTTTAATGTGATCCCACTAGAAAAAAAGTCAATTTCCATCTGAAATGATGTCCCTTCAAACAATTTGTAATATCTCTAGAAGTTTATACAGTAGAAGCCTGGTTAATTGCTTAAATTTAAACTAATCAGGACTATGGGAATGAGATTTGATTTTGAACTGGGATTTAAATAAATAGGAACACTGCACTCCATTGTGCTTTTTGTATGACAAAAGGTGGGATTCCTGTGTTTTTGATAACTCAGTTGTTAGAGCGGAGGAATATAGTGGGAACAGTGAGGAATCCTTCGGTCTCTGGTTTGAATCTGGCTGGAAGAAAGGTGTTTTTTATTTTCTTTAATCAAAAAGTGAAAATTAGTCATTCACTTAGACGTCCAACGAAAGCTGAGTGAAAGGTGAAGAGCCTCCTGTTCTGAATTCTCCTCACGTTTTCTGGGCTTGTAGACTCCTCACTCTTCCTAAAAGTGCTGCAGATAAAGGTAGTTGTCGGGAGTTCAGTTCAGTGGTAGAGCACATGCCACTCATGTATGAGGCTGTTTCCATTCAGCGGGGTCATCATCCTAGATTTCTTCCTAAACGCGATATCTTTCCTTACTCGTGTGGCTTCCCTCGTGTGTGAATTTCAGCGCGACACATACACATTTATCTGTTTTATAGAGATTCTATTTTAAATCAGTTAAAACGAAAGAAGCACTAATTAAATACATGTAGAAAACACATCTATCTAATTGACAAAAAGGGGCGATGTATTAGTAGTAGTGGAGCTGAGCTCTCAGTAGTGCAGTTGATGTTGTTAAATCACTTATTATGTTTTTAAACCACTATACTAAGCACTGGCATGGTGGTGTGTGCAATCCTACCCAACCTTTCTATCGACTGTATGAGTCTCCTGTTCCATCTCCAAATCTTTCCACACATTTTGCCTGTTTCACCACCGTTATCATTAGACTATAGCCACTAATACGAGAATACTGTTCTGAAAGACTGTCTTAAATAATAATGTTGAAAAGGGTAATGATAACAGTTTCTTCATTAAGGTAACCATACATTTGCCTGTATAGTACAACTTATTATCTGTATCTGCAAATCCCCAATATTATCTCATGAGAAACAGAAGTATAGAGTCAAATCAAATTACATAATACAACAAATCTATTCAATTAACACCCAGATGTAACAGAACTAATTTAAGACTTACACCCCTTTAAATATGTATTTCCTTAATTTCAGTTCTCTCCACCGGGATACCTGGAAATTCACAAAAGCATAATACAGCTACTAAAGTACTAATGTTAAAGATAACATTAAACTTTATTATTTAGATATCACACTTTTATTAATAAAATATGTATTGATAAAATTCCTTGTGAATAATTGTAGTGTCTGGAAAGCAATTTTAGTTAAATATAAAAATAATTTTCAAACAAGTGGTGCATCAGTTCATTACTTAATGACGATATTATTTCCACTACATTCAGGACAGTTCTAATGTAATCTATTGTTCCGCTTAGTCTGCTACTTCAGTAACATCTAATGGGCAGCTGCTGTTATTTTAGGTTTGTTGCAATTGAGAACAGGTTCAGTACAGAGCTGCTGACAAATTTCAGAGGCCAAGTTTGTTGCAACTGACCCGTTGTAGCTACCAATCAGCAACAAGGAGAAACAAACATCAGTTTTGCCTTTTTTTTAAAAAAAAGGGAAACAGAGTAGTAGTTATTGAGGTCATTTCAGGTACAATGTAAGAACTAAAGTTAACTAGTCCCAGAGTAATGCGTGGGGTCCTATTAACAGAAAAAAAATAGTTGTAACCCAAAAACACAACAAACACAAAATGAGAAGTCTTCCGGGAACCTAGGTAAATCCCTGTAGTTGTCTAACAACTATAAAAAAACAACCAAACGCAACAACTTCAAAAGAAAAAGAACATTTAAAAACAAATCTGGGGAACAACAAAAACAGAATCTAATGCAAGAGCTTTATTAAGTCTTCAGTGCTCCACTCACCTCAGTAGACCTCTCTCATATATTTGTGTGCAGGTCAACTGGAGGTACACATTCCATGCTGAAAAGAGAAGGAAACACAATGTTTCAGCTGTGGAGCCTTCTTTGATTGTGACTCGAAATAAACCTTTACCTTTACTTGTTCGTTTGATGTTAATTTATCTCCATCAAATACCTAAGAGTATCTAAACTCGACAGTTGCTTTCAGTAGCTGAAGATACTGCGCCAGGTGAGGCTTGAACTCACAACCTCAACATGACTCCGCTGTGCACTGCTGTATAAGTACCACGCGCTGACCGATTGCGCCACTGGAGCTGTGCAAGTTGTGCTCCTCATACAGACTGACGCTGCAGAAACAAAGGGTGAAAACGGTTTCGGTTGTGGATCCATCTCCTCATGGGGAAAAGCAACAGTAAAATAGCAAGGAAAATACAAGAAAAGAAACTGAAAGAATTGTGCTAACAGCAAAGAGGGACGGAGGGAGGTGGTCGGACAAGTAAATCAACCCGGCGGATTATTTGTAGGGACATTTTTGAGTCAATCAGCACACGGATCTCTTCATGTGCCTTAAGCTGTGCAGTTTGTATTTTCGATGTCGATCGGTTTCTTCAGAAGTCCAGTAAATTGACAATAATGGAGAACTAGCTGTTGCACCCCGTCGTGAAGACCCTCTATAAGGTGATTGCATGTTTCATTTTCAAGTCGCCTCCTTTACACGCAATTGCAGCCCCGAAACTGAGAGAAAGCATGAGAAATGGCTTCAATTTCAATGTGAATCGCAGTACAGGCTCGATGGCTTCACATCTTCCATCGATCACATAAAATTGCAGTAAAGCGCTCTAAATACGACTCTAAAGTACTGGGAAAGATGATTATTTTGAGCGTGCCTCCCAGGGTCTGCTACGAGGCTGAAGTTGGCTTCTTATTCGCCAGCTTCTTCTTCGCGTTTTTCGTTCCACCTTAAATGCTGCTGCTGTGATGTTATGTCGCCTTTCGCCTGTAGATGGATCTCTTCGATCAGTACTAATCCGGCTGGAATACTGTAGACATCCTCAGTGAAAGGGAATATCCAAATAAATAGCGACTGTCCAAATTATATTTTTGTATGGAATATATTTCAGAAAATCGCAAACCAATTTTGAAAACTCACCATAACACGGACTTACACTGGGAAAAGGTGATTGCACTTTCTGCTTATTGCTACGGCCTTCCCCCCCAATTATGAAAATGTCTCACAGTTCTGACACCGACGTGTGAAAGACAATGTAACAGACTATCAAAATCCTGAAGTACAAAAAATTTTAATGCACCAGTTTTTTAAATATGACCCTCTGATCTTGGCATGTCAGAATACATTGGGAAAAAGTATGGCACGAATTGCACGAATTGCAATAGCACACATTGTTGAGAATATCACTGACCTTGCCGATATTTGCAGGGGTTACGAATATTTTGTACATGTTGAACTACAACACGTAAAATTTGAGCTCCTTAGTCAATATCACCGGGAATGTCCAATAATGACGAACATCAGTAGCTCCAAGGAAACTTAGACTCGCACATGGAGTTTTATCTTTGAATGGAGGGTGGGAGAATTCATTTATACTCTCGTTGCTCATTAGCTAAATTATTTTAAAAATATGACACAGATTTGTTCAAGAAACTTGTAATCGCCTTAAAGAGAGTCTTCTTGAAGATGTGCACCAGCTAGCTCTCCACTGTCAATTGACAGGACTTTAGAAGAAACTGTTCTCATACAACCAACATACAAATTACACATCTTAAGTCACATGAAGAGAAATCCTTGTACTAAATAACATAAAACTGTTGCTGCAAATTATCACCAAGCTGTTTTATGTGTCTGACCACCTCTCTCCTACTTTGCAGAGAGCACAATTCTTTCTGTTTCTTCATCGCTATTTTACTGTCTCTTTCCCCCACGTGGAGATGGATCCACAGCAGAAACTTTTGGTCCGTTCCTGTTACTCTGTCCGATTGAAAGAGCTGTATTAAAGGCACTCCCATCTCTGCAGGAAAGTTATTGCTGCTCTCAACACAATATACTGCAGCCAAATGTGATAGCGATACTGTCACTGCCTGTGGGCCACGTATTCCTGCTGTCAGCCTATTATGTCATGTCCATCCACACCCAGAAACATTACTGCTGTAGCACAAGAGTTATACAGGCGCAGTCAATAGAGCATGAATCTCTTAATCTCAGAACTGTGGGTTCAGCCCCCACATTGGGTCCCTCTGTGTCAATTTGATCCCCCCAATCCTCCTAGCAGGACCTGATGGCGTAACAGTGATACCCAGTGCCTTATATGACCTTTGCGTAATTCAGCTTTCTTTCCACTTGATTCAGATTTTGATCTGAAATCATCGGCCAAACAAGAGTTTGTCTAAACAGAGGGAGATCTGCTCACAAGCAAGTATTAAACACTTCAGCATTTACTGTTCGAATACCACACTTTGTCAAAACACTGCCGCTTCTTAAGCTAATAAGTAATGGTTTTTGAGCACGCATTGTATTGTTAATGCTTATATTAAAAAAGCATACATTCACATAATGGAATTTGGACTGAACAAAGTAGTCCAGCCCCTTTACAACATTACATACCCACTGATTAAAGCTTAAAACTACAGCAGCAGGAGTAACAATAATGGCAACAACATGTTTGGAGTTCGGCATTTCATTTATTCTTCGGATATATCGTATCGGAATGAACTGCCCGAGATAAAAGAGCAATTGCGGCTTCAGATCGTTTTTACAGAGCATTACGTTGTTCTGTTCATACTGACTATACGCTTTAAATTTGTCATTTACTGCAAGCGTTGCTTTTCCAGGCTTTTCGGAAATTCCTCGCATTTGAGCCAGCACTAAAATATTTCATTCCCGTCGCTGAATACATCGTGGAAACGGTATTTGCAACGGAATGCTGTCACACATGAAACCTTTTTGTTATTCGGTTCTGAAGTTTGAAAATGAAAATAAAACGGGGGTCACTTCATAGGCTTGAAAGAAGTCCAAGCAGCATAAAAACCCGCGAATTCTCACAAAGGCTGCACCTTTCTTCTGCTGCTTTTATAAATCAGCCTTTAACATTTGAATGCATACCTTACTGCTGCTAATCACATTCACGTGTTTACGAAGCTTTTTTCTGTCAGTTATGTTTTTGCTAAGTAGTTTCTCCGTTTTCCTCGTACTGTGATTGTCAGCGAGCACAACAAGACTGAAACAGTGTAAAGGCAGGTAAAAAAGACAGGGTAAAACGCCTGACTGTCGGGAGTGGGATTTGAACCCGTGCCTCTATTTGGAGAGCGAAACACAAAGCTTAAAAGACACGAATCTGTGAATTTGCTGTTTTAAAACGCTCGACTATCCTGAAGAAATGGGTGCTGATTGCACCAGTTGCATCCGATTTTCCGTAACTTTAGGACGATTGATACGACTGGACGAACAAAATTTGTGGCGTTTAGCATGACATGGAAAACGGTACCGGAGCATTCGGGTCCGGACTACCAGACTCAGAAACAGTTTTTACCCCCGCACTATCAAACTATTAAACTCCCAGCCTCTCTCACTCTCACCTATGATCTGAACCTCACAGTGCCTTCTTTCTTACCAAAAACCCAAACACACATTGAAAATCTACCTCTACCATACATGTCAAAAGCTCACTCCCCATAATTTCTATCCCTTTATTTCATTCTTTTGATGCATGTTTTTGCACATAACCTGTTACCTTTTTGTTGTTTTGCACACTGCCTGTTGTTGTTTTTTGCACATCGGCTGTTGTCTCTGTCTTTCTTTTGTAATACAATTGTATTGTTGTTGTGTTGTTGTGTTTTTTTCTTTGTACTACTTATGTCCGAGAGCTAGCTAAATAGCATTTCGTTATACCATATACCTGTGTATAAGTATAATGACAATAAACTTGAACTTGAACTTGACATAGTCTTGCAGGCAGTATATTATTTTATCGTTTACTCGTTTAAAAAAACACGGTCTTCTCGTTCCTAAGTCAGATTTTTAGTGCTTTCGAACGTTACTTCCAACCTGGACTGACAGCTCACCCGATCTGTTTGTGATCAGACCATGGAGTGGGGGGCTGTACCAAGCGCACGTTCCTTCCCAATGCTGAGGTGATCATTCGGAAGATGGGTGTGAAGAGAAACAAGCTTTGTCGACTAAAAAACAAGGCAGGATATGCAAGAATACTAATCACTGGCGACAGTTATGCTCTCTTACTATTGAGACTCCTACATTGCGAGTTTTTGAAGACTTTGAAACTAAAGGAAAGCAGTGACAAGTGTAACAGGCACAGGTGGGGTTTGAGCCCACGATCTTCGGTTTACGAGACCGACGCCTTACCACTTGGCCACCGCGCCTTCAAACAAACAGGGGAATAATGTTGTTCAAATTATTTTTTTTCTGAATCTGGTTTACATCGCCTGGAGGCAGCAACAACAATAAAAGGGATACTTAACAAGGAGATACGCAGTAGCAGTGCGACTCCAACAGATGCTCCTGAAGAGACTGGAGGTTTAAGCCAGCTCCTTAGAGCGCTCGGCCGCGTTACTCTCAACAGCGGCTCTTCAGCTCTTGTTGTTTGACCTAGTGGTTTTATAACGCGTGGAAACGACCGCAACTTCGTTTTCTGAGATGCTTTCTCTCACGTGGTGAAATCTCGACCTCTTTGGCATCTCTGGCTATAGTTCTTCAGTAGAGCAGGCTTTCACACCTCTGCTTATAGTGCCCTTGAAGTCATTTTATTTTTACAGGAAGACGCATTCCCTAACGATCTCTCCTGTTTTAGAAATGCTTCATAAGTCGTGTTTGATTCAACGGACAAACAGTATACTAATTGTACAATGCAGATCTATGCGGCATTCGTACTGGATTTGACTGGGATTCTGAAATACTTCTTGCAAAGGTATTCAGACTTTCTAGAACCTATATTACAACCACAGACCTGAAACTCCCTAGCTTCCAATCTCTGATGTTGCTGTCCTTAAACTCGGACGTGATGTTCTGCAGACGTGTGCATAATGTCCTGTTTTCTTACAGTGTAGACATTTTGCTGTTCACGCTCCGCATTCATCTGCTTTGTGCGTTGTTAGTCCGCACCTGTAACATGTAATGTCAGCCGTCCCCTGTTCTTCTATATCTCTAGCATGACTGCGTCCTGCTGCTCGGCTTTTGTTTGTAAAGTTTGAGCGAGCGCCCCGTTCAGTGTCACTTTGTCACTGTGGTCAGAAAGCATTCTTGATTCTGCTTGAGCTGCTTCATGAATTCTAGCGACTTTAAGAGCTCTTTCTAAAGTCAGCCCTTCCTCCTGCAGCTCCGAGGTTCAGTAGAAGCGGTGGAAAAAGCTGGGCATAAGCAAAGCTTCTCGGCGCGGTTGCCATATCTTCCATGGCGCAAGCTAAACGAAAAGTCCGAAAATTCAGAAGCTCGTTTCTACCAGCAAGAGAACTAAAATCTGCAGTGTTCTGCTCGCTTTGAGTCCGTCAAGCACTCATCTCTCGTCGCCATAAATGTTGTGTATCTTAATAAAGAGACGTTTTTATATTATTTTAACTATTTTATTAACTACACAGATCACGCCCTTACACCTTATATTCCCGCCTTCTACTCTCTCGTTCTGTTGTCTCACGATGTCTACTCACAATACTACATTTAGCATGACTTCTTGTTGCAGTTGAGCTCAAAGCTGGAGATGATCTCCATATTCTACCGCAGTAACTAGTCCGAAACGTAGTATACAGTACACACTTTTTAAGTAAAGTCAGGTTGTTAAAAAAATAAACCAGCGCCCTGTCACAGAAACGTACCCCAGTCTCCCGCACAACAAGCGGGGGTACTCAGCACTATACTAACGAGGAGCGCTTGTCTGCAGCTGAGCGTCAGCTCTGTTTACTGTCAGCAGTCATTTCCTCATTTCCAAAGACTTTTTCACCTGCTCTCAGCTTTTAAAGACGATCATAAACGCTCAAGAAGTAATTCATGTCAGTTTGAAGTCTGTTTCTGTTGTCTCAGCTCTTGATAAAGAAAAGCCGTGCGTGGGAGACTCCCTCTCTGAAGAAGTTTGCCGTCACCCTGCGAGGGAGAAGAGCCATCAATCACCGAGGCAACCACTGAGACAGTTAACATTGAACACGTGAAATGCGAGATGTTGTGATTTTTTTCCCGCTTAAGGCTTCTATCGTTTCTACTCTAACGAGAAAGACCTCTTTATTAGAAGTGAGATTTTAACAAACGTCTCCAGGGGTAACTGCGATCTGAACGCAATGCCTTAGACCACCAGCCATCTTGCCTGTGGTACTTATAATGAAGTATATATTTTATTTCTACTCGTTGATAAGAAAAGTGAAATCATGTAATTAGGGATATGTCCTTTTTTCATGGGGAAAACTAGCCCGAGCAAATGTAAAGTTTAGAGCAGCGCTTAATAAAAATGATCAGAACCCGAAAGCCTTCTTATGCGGATCAGTATATTCCGATACCACTGGTTCTGCAGAAGAAATAAGAAAAGCCGAACTCAAAGCAGAAATGTGTTGCCATTACGGGTACTCTGTCTGCAGCTGCTTTAATATCTACTCACACCGTGTTGCCATTAAGGCTACCTAGTTAAAAACAAAACTTATCGTCACCTTTTTGAACGTGATTATTAGACACCCGTTAAATCTCAACCGAGGTTTCTTGAGAGATCGTTCAGCGAGCGAGTAATAAAAAACTACTTCGCTTCCAACCTCTGCTGTCGCTGTGAACTCGGACGTGATGTTCTGCAGATGTGCAGTGTGCCTTTCCTCTTGTCGTATTCAAGAGTACTCACTGTGTGAGCTCCTCACTGCGTGTCCTGTACTCTACTGTGATTTCAATTAGATTATCTATGTGGAGTGTAGTAACATGATCTACTTGAACATTTTCGGTTTGTGAAATGAAACACTAAAGAAAATACAAGCAATGGACATTTAAAATAACCACAGTAAAGCTAGAAGAGTGAAAGATAAAAGACTATTTAGAATGACATTCACAATAGACTTAAGAACAGTACAACCGCCCGAACAGGGAGTTGAACCCTGGGCCCTCAGATTAAAAGTCTGATGCTCTACCGACTGAGCTATACGGGCTCTGAAAGAAAGTCGACACTGTCGGGATCCTCGCAAGTTACGTGTCTCTTGTGCCGAAGAGCAGTCATACCTGACCCGTCTGGAATGACCACTGACAGACTTTATCCAGAAGCGACGGCACCACTCCCAGTAGAATGAGTGAGAAATACAGCATGACATGGGGAGGTAAGGGGCTCCCGCAATTAATCTTTCCTCACATTACTGATTTTTTCAATAGCATTTTGACCTTTTTTCACATTCAGATTTTTTTTCACATTTAATACAATCTTTTAATCAACAACATTAAAAAGAAAACAAATGGAACATTTTTTGGAACAATAATTAAAAAAAAACTTTCAATGCCTTGGTTGTATATGTGTGCACACCCTTTATAAAGGGAGTTGCAACAGTGCTGAAATTTAAAGAGCATTTCTGTAGAGAAAACAGCATTTTTTCTGCCTTGATGTTAAGCTTAGGGAGCCTGTCTTTTAGAAATTCTATTTCTTAACACCTTGCACAGCCTCCTGACAGACTAACAAATATTTTTTGGAGAAATTGGCTCACACACCGGAAGACACTAACGTTTATTTACGTTAGAGTATGTGAATAACAGTTTAACCGAAAAAGTTTGTAATTGTGATTTTGTTAAAATTCAATAAATCGTCTATCAACAGTAAGAAATTATTAAGAAATTGTTTTATTTCATAAACTATAAGACAATTAAGAGAGTTTATAGGTCATATCCGTCGCTTATGTTCTTTTAACTCTAGCGTTCAGGATCCAAACCCAGGTGCGGACGGTTGTGTTTCTTGAATCTCTTGTAATCATCAAAAGTCGATGTGTAGTCCTTCAGTACTTTCTCGAGTTGTGCCATGGATATTTTATTCGATCAATACTTGTCATGCTCTTTTGCATTTACCTAAGCAAACGGAAAAAGTTCAAAGTGTGTTTATGGCTGTGCTTCACATCTAGACGAGAGCATTTGTAACAGTACAGGACACGCAGTGAGGAGTTCGTGAAGCTTTCAGTTTAGTGCGGAGTTCAGAAGGAGGATTCGCTCGCTGAATGATCTCTCAAGAAATCCCGGGTGAGATTCAACAGGTGTTTTCTGCAACAGTCACGACAAGTGTGAAGCAATCTCTGGACTTCCTGAATTTGAACTAAATTACTAGTTCAAATAATTTAGGATTTAACAGAACTAAATGAGGTACATTTAAAACAGCAGCGCAACTCTGCGGCACGTCGAGTTTAATTGTGTAAACCTGGCTCTCTCTGAACACGAGCAAAGAGTTCTCACTCAACAGAAGATTGCAATGTGAGTACTGTAATATAAAGCACCTGGAGATGCCAGGGATTGAACCCGGGACCTCATACATGCGAAGCATGCGCTCTACCACTGAGCTACATCCCCGATGGAAAAGGTAGTGGAACAGACTTAGAGATGTGCAGATGCTCACTGATCACAATCCACCATTCATGAAGAATGCCTGCAGTTTCCTACTTTCGCGTTTCCTCTACTACAGAGTAAATTAATGGGAATGAAGAAATAAGGAAGGAAAAATAATCGCATTGAAGCTTCAAGAGACTGGGAAAAAATTAATATATTATTTTTGTATCCAGTCACACGTGCGACGGTGGTTAATTCCCAGACGGGGGAGTGCTTTTTTTCTACCTCCTTACTCGACTGTCTTTCAATTCTGTTTTATTTGAAAGCTTTTTACATCTTTTATGTGCTCTTGATTAAACTATGCATAGAAAAACAGCACTACTGATGATTTTCATGGACCGATGCACACTTGTTCTGTACAACTCGAGTGATAAAGCCCTGTCTGCAAATGTTGTAACGCCCCAACCACAGGAATGGTAACAGGAAGGATCGTGTTCTTATTTGATAAGTCCTTTTGAGATGTCTTGTCAATGCACACAGGCGTTAGAGCTGAATAATTTACTTTTAGTGGTGTTTTTAAACAAAGATGGAACATGTTATTTCTATACCAGGAAGAAAGGAGCAGACTTTTACTTTAAGAGGCAAAAACGACACCTTATCAAAGCTAATATTAATTAAAATGACATCACAACAAAAGAGTGGAGCCTTGAGTGAATTAAAATTAGTTTTCATTGGACGTCTGTGTCTCCTTAACTTTGTAGGTGAGAGAGAGGATTGTGATTATTTGCAGGTGCTTCTCGGAAGTGCGTTGGTGCTACAGGTGCCTTCCAAATAATTAAATCGGGTTTGAATCCCAGCCAGTACAAACCCAAATCTTTTCAAGATAATCTGTGGTCCGTTAACACATCTTTTGAAACACTACAACAGGTAACACCCCGTGTGAAACATCATGAGCATCTGTTAAACCTCTCTACCTGCCCGTTCCTCAAAGAGACATGACGAGGGTCTGAAGGGACATTTTGAGCCGTAGAAACATTTTATCATTCCGTACTTTCCTGTGCAGTCAGGTCAGTTCCACTTCAACTGCGCCCGACAATGGAGGTCGTTTTGAAAACAACGAGAGTAAAGAGACACCGCACGTCTGCAGAACATCACGTCCGAGTTTAAGGACAGCAACATCAGAGATTGGAAGCTAGGGAGTTTCAGGTCTGTGGTTGTATTATAGGTTCTAGAAAGTCTGAATACCTTTGCAAGAAGTATTTCAGAATCCCAGTCAAATCCAGTACGAATGCCGCATAGATCTGCATTGTACAATTAGTATACTGTTTGTCCGTTGAATCAAACACGCCTTATAAAGCATTTCTAAAACAGGAGAGGTCGTTAGGGAATGCGTCTTCCTGTAAAAATAAAATGACTTCAAGGGCACTATAAGCAGAGGTGTGAAAGCCTGCTCTACAGAAGAACTAAAGCCAGAGATGCCAAAGAGGTCGAGATTTCACCACGTGAGAGAAAGCATCTCAGAAAACGAAGTTGCGGTCGTTTCCACGCGTTATAAAACCACTAGGTCAAACAACAAGAGCTAAAGAGCCGCTGTTGAGAGTAACGCGGCCGAGCGTTCTAAGGAGCTGACTTAAACCTCCAGTCTCTTCAGGAGCATCTGTTGGAGTCGCACTGCTACAGCGTATCTCCTTGTTAAGTATCCCTTTTATTGTTGTTGCTGCCTCCAGGCGATGTAAACCACATTCAGAAAAAAATAATTTGAACAACATTATTCCCCCCTTTACTCAAAGGGACGGTGGCCAAGTGGTAACGCGTCTGTCTCGTAAACCGGAGATCGTGGGTTCAAACCCCGCCTGTGCCTGTTTCTTTTGTCACTGCTTTCCTTTAGTTTCAAAGTCTTCAAAAAAATCGCAATGTAGGAGTCTCAATAGTAAGAGAGCATAACTGTCGCCAGTGATTAGTATTCTTGCATATCCTGCCTTGTTTTTTAGTCGACAAAGCTTGTCTCTCTTCACACCCATCTTCCGAATGATCGCCTCAGCATTGGGAAGGAACGTGCGCTTGGTACAGCCCCCCACTCCATGGTCTGATCACAAACAGATCGGGTGAGCTGTCAGTCCAGGTTGGAAGTAACGTTCGAAAGCACTAAAAATCTGAGTTAGGAACGAGAAGACCGTGTTTTTTTAAACGAGTAAACGATAAAATAATATACTGCCTGCAAGACTATGTCAAGTTCAAGTTCAAGTTTATTGTCATTATACTCATACGCAGGTATATGGTATAACGAAATGCTATTTAGCTAGCTCTCGGACATAAGTAGTACAAAGAAAAAAACACAACAACAATACAATTGTATAACAAAAGAAAGACAGAGACAACAGCCGATGTGCAAAAAACAACAACAGGCAGTGTGCAAAACAACAAAAAGATAACAGGTTATGTGCAAAAACATGCATCAAAAGAATGAAATAAAGGGATAGAAATTATGGGGAGTGAACTTTTGACATGTATGGTAGAGGTAGATTTTCAATGTGTGTTTGGGTTTTTGGTAAGAAAAAAGGCACTGTGAGATTCAGATCATAGGTGAGAGGTGAGGTCACAGTGAGAGAGGCTGGGAGTTTAATAGTTTGATAGTGCGGGGGTAAAAACTGTTTCTGAGTCTGGTAGTCCGGACCCGAATGCTACGGTACCGTTTTCCATGTCATGCTAAACGCCACAAATTGTGTTCAACCAGTCGTATCAATCGTCCTAAAGTTACGGAAAATCGGATGCAACTACTGCAATCAGCACACATTTCTTCAGGATAATCGAGCGGTTTAAAACAGCAAATTCACATATTCGTGTCTTTTAAGCTTTGTGTTTCGCTCTCCAAATAGAGGCACGGGTTCAAATCGCACTCCCGACAGTCAGGCGTTTTACCCTGTCTTTTTTACCTGCCTTTACACTGTTTCAGTCTTGTTGTGCTCGCTGACAATCACAGTACGAGGAAAACGGAGAAACTAGCAAAAACATAACGGACAGAAAAAAGCTTCGTAAACACGTGAATGTGATTAGCAGCAGTAAGGTATGCATTCAAATGTTTAAGGCTGATTTATAAAAGCAGCAGAAGAAAGGTGCAGCCTTTGTGAGAATTCGCGGGTTTTTATGCTGCTTGGACTTCTTTCAAGCCTATGAAGTGACCCCCGTTTTATTTTCATTTTCAAACTTCAGAACCGAATAACAAAAAGGTTTCATGTGTGACAGCATTCCGTTGCAAATACCGTTTCCACGATGTATTCAGCGACGGGAATGAAATATTTTAGTGCTGGCTCAAATGCGAGGAATTTCCGAAAAGCCTGGAAAAGCAACGCTTGCAGTAAATGACAAATTTAAAGCGTATAGTCAGTATGAACAGAACAACGTAATGCTCTGTAAAAACGATCTGAAGCCGCAATTACTCTTTTATCTCGGGCAGTTCATTCCGATACGATGTTTCCGCAGAATAAATGAAATGCCGAACTCCAAACATGTTGTTGCCATTATTGTTACTCCTGCTGCTGTAGTTTTAAGCTTTAATCAGTGGGTATGTAATGTTGTAAAGGGGCTGGACTACTTTGTTCAGTCCAAATTCCATTATGTGAATTTATGCTTTTTTAATATAAGCATTAACAATACAATGCGTGCTCAAAAACCATTACTTATTAGCTTAAGAAGCGGCAGTGTTTTGACAAAGTGTGGTATTCGAACAGTAAATGCTGAAGTGTTTAATACTTGCTTGTGAGCAGATCTCCCTCTGTTTAGACAAACTCTTGTTTGGCCGATGATTTCAGATCAAAATCTGAATCAAGTGGAAAGAAAGTTGAATTACGCAAAGGTCATATAAGGCACTGGGTATCACTGTTACGCCATCAGGTCCTGCTAGGAGGATTGGGGGGATCAAATTGACACAGAGGGACCCAATGTGGGGGCTGAACCCACAGTTCTGAGATTAAGAGATTCATGCTGTATTGACTACACCTATATAACTCTTGTGCTACAGCAGTAATGTTTCTGGGTGTGGATGGACATGACATAATAGGCTGACAGCAGGAACACGTGGCCCACAGGCAGTGACAGTATCGCTATCACATTTGGCTGTAGTATATTGTGTTGAGAGCAGCAATAACTTTCCTGCAGAGATGGGAGTGCCTTTAATACAGCTCTTTCAATCGGACAGAGTAACAGGAACCGACCTAAAGTTTCTGCTGTGGATCCATCTCCACGTGGGGGAAAGAGACAGTAAAATAGCGATGAAGAAACAGAAAGAATTGTGCTCTTTGCAAAGTAGGAAAGAGGTGGTCAGACACATAAAACAGCTTGGTGATAATTTGCAGCAACAGTTTTAGGTTATTTAGTACAAGGATTTCTCTTCATGTTCCTTAAGATGTGTAATTTGTATGTTGGTTGTATGAGAACAGTTTCAAGAAGACTCTCTTTAAGGCGATTACAAGTTTCTCGAACAAATCTGTGTCATATTTTTAAAATAATTTAGCTAATGAGCAACGAGAGTATAAATGAATTCTCCCACCCTCCATTCAAAGATAAAACTCCATGTGCGAGTCTAAGTTTCCTTGGAGCTAATGATGTTCGTCATTATTGGACATTCCCAGTGATATTGACTAAGGAGCTCAATTTTTACATGTTGTAGTTCAACATGTACAAAATATTCGTATCCCCTGCAAATATCGGCAAGGTCAGTGATATTCTCAACAATGTGTGTCATTGCAATTCATGCAATTCGCGCCATACTTTTTCCCAATGTATTCTGACATGCCAAGATCAGAGGGTCATATTTAAAAAACTGGTGCATTAAAATTTTTTGTACTTCAGGATTTTGATAGTCTGTTACATTGTCTTTCACACGTCGGTGTCAGAACTGTGAGACATTTTCATAATTGGGGGGGAAGGCCGTAGCAATAAGCAGAAAGTGCAATCACCTTTTCCCAGTGTAAGTCCGTGTTATGGTGAGTTTTCAAAATTGGTTTGCGATTTTCTGAAATATATTCCATACAAAAATATAATTTGGACAGTCGCTATTTATTTGGATATCCCCTTTCACTGAGGATGTCTACAGTATTCCAGCCGGATTAGTACTGATCGAAGAGAGCCATCTACAGGCGAAAGGCGACATAACATCACAGCAGCAGCATTTAAGGTGGAACGAAAAACGCGAAGAAGAAGCTGGCGAATAAGAAGCCAACTTCAGCCTCGTAGCAGACCCTGGGAGGCACGCTCAAAATAATCATCTTTCCCAGTACTTCAGAGTCATATTTAGAGCGCTTTACTGCAATTTTATGTGATCGATGGAAGATGTGAAGCCATCGAGCCTGTACTGCGATTCACATTGAAATTGAAGCCATTTCTCATGCTTTCTCTCATTGTCGGGGCTGCAATTGCGTGTAAAGGAGGCGAGTTGAAAATGAAACGTGCAATCACCTTACAGAGGGTCTTCACGACGGGGTGCGTCAGCTAGTTCTCCATTATTGTCAATTTACTGGACTTCTGAAGAAACCTATCGACATCGAAAATACAAACTGCACAGCTTAAGGCACATGAAGAGATCCGTGTGCTGATTGACTCAAAAATGTCCCTACAAATAATCCGCCGGGTTGATTTACTTGTCCGACCACCTCCCTCCGTCCCTCTTTGCTGTTAGCACAATTCTTTCAGTTTCTTTTCTTGTATTTTCCTTGCTATTTTACTGTTGCTTTTCCCCATGAGGAGATGGATCCACAACCGAAACCGTTTTCACCCTTTGTTTCTGCAGCGTCAGTCTGTATGAGGCGCACAACTCGCACAGCTCCAGTGGCGCAATCGGTCAGCGCGCGGTACTTATACAGCAGTGCACAGCGGAGTCATGTCGAGGTTGTGAGTTCAAGCCTCACCTGGCGCAGTGTCTTTAGCTACTGAAAGCAACTGTCGAGTTTAGATACTCTTAGGTATTTGATGGAGATAAATTAACATCAAACGAACAAGTAAAGGTAAAGGTTTATTTCGAGTCACAATCAAAGAAGGCTCCACAGCTGAAACATTGTGTTTCCTTCTCTTTTCAGCATGGAATGTGTACCTCCAGTTGACCTGCACACAAATATATGAGAGAGGTCTACTGAGGTGAGTGGAGCACTGAAGACTTAATAAAGCTCTTGCATTAGATTCTGTTTTTGTTGTTCCCCAGATTTGTTTTTAAATGTTCTTTTTCTTTTGAAGTTGTTGCGTTTGGTTGTTTTTTTATAGTTGTTAGACAACTACAGGGATTTACCTAGGTTCCCGGAAGACTTCTCATTTTGTGTTTGTTGTGTTTTTGGGTTACAACTATTTTTTTTCTGTTAATAGGACCCCACGCATTACTGTGGGACTAGTTAACTTTAGTTCTTACATTGTACCTGAAATGACCTCAATAACTACTAGTCTGTTTCCCTTTTTTTTAAAAAAAAGGCAAAACTGATGTTTGTTTCTCCTTGTTGCTGATTGGTAGCTACAACGGGTCAGTTGCAACAAACTTGGCCTCTGAAATTTGTCAGCAGCTCTGTACTGAACCTGTTCTCAATTGCAACAAACCTAAAATAACAGCAGCTGCCCATTAGATGTTACTGAAGTAGCAGACTAAGCGGAACAATAGATTACATTGGAACTGTCCTGAATGTAGTGGAAATAATATCGTCATTAAGTAATGAACTGATGCACCACTTGTTTGAAAATTATTTTTATATTTAACTAAAATTGCTTTCCAGACACTACAATTATTCACAAGGAATTTTATCAATACATATTTTATTAATAAAAGCGTGATATCTAAATAATAAAGTTTAATGTTATCTTTAACATTAGTACTTTAGTAGCTGTATTATGCTTTTGTGAATTTCCAGGTATCCCGGTGGAGAGAACTGAAATTAAGGAAATACATATTTAAAGGGGTGTAAGTCTTAAATGAGTTCTGTTACATCTGGGTGTTAATTGAATAGATTTGTTGTATTATTTAATTTGATTTGACTCTACACTTCTGTTTCTCATGAGATAATATTGGGGATTTGCAGATACAGATAATAAGTTGTACTATACAGGCAAATGTATGGTTACCTTAATGAAGAAACTGTTATCATTACCCTTTTCAACATTATTATTTAAGACAGTCTTTCAGAACAGTATTCTCGTATTAGTGGCTATAGTCTAATGATAACGGTGGTGAAACAGGCAAAATGTGTGGAAAGATTTGGAGATGGAACAGGAGACTCATACAGTCGATAGAAAGGTTGGGTAGGATTGCACACACCACCATGCCAGTGCTTAGTATAGTGGTTTAAAAACATAATAAGTGATTTAACAACATCAACTGCACTACTGAGAGCTCAGCTCCACTACTACTAATACATCGCCCCTTTTTGTCAATTAGATAGATGTGTTTTCTACATGTATTTAATTAGTGCTTCTTTCGTTTTAACTGATTTAAAATAGAATCTCTATAAAACAGATAAATGCGTATGTGTCGCGCTGAAATTCACACACGAGTAAGGAAAGATATCGCGTTTAGGAAGAAATCCAGGGTGATGACCCCGCTGAATGGAAACAGCCTCATACATGAGTGGCATGTGCTCTACCACTGAACTGAACTCCCGACAACTACCTTTATCTGCAGCACTTTTAGGAAGAGTGAGGAGTCTACAAGCCCAGAAAACGTGAGGAGAATTCAGAACAGGAGGCTCTTCACCTTTCACTCAGCTTTCGTTGGACGTCTAAGTGAATGACAAATTTTCACTTTTTGATTAAAGAAAATAAAAAACACCTTTCTTCCAGCCAGATTCAAACCAGAGACCGAAGGATTCCTCACTGTTCCCACTATATTCCTCCGCTCTAACAACTGAGTTATCAAAAACACAGGAATCCCACCTTTTGTCATACAAAAAGCACAATGGAGTGCAGTGTTCCTATTTATTTAAATCCCAGTTCAAAATCAAATCTCATTCCCATAGTCCTGATTAGTTTAAATTTAAGCAATTAACCAGGCTTCTACTGTATAAACTTCTAGAGATATTACAAATTGTTTGAAGGGACATCATTTCAGATGGAAATTGACTATTTTTCTAGTGGGATCACATTAAACCTTTCTTTTGGATTGAGAACAGGATCATTGTGAGATTCAAAACACATCTGCCTTTGCTTCTTTCAAGGATGAATGGATTATTGAGATGCAAACATTGGTTCAAATCAAAACAAAATTGTGCTATATAGTACTTCTGTTTTTATTTTCAGCTACCAAAATTTAGCCTTAGTTGTAAAATTCCATATTAATATTCAATATTAAGTAGATTCAAACATGCACAGTAGAGAAACAGAATTAATTAATTAAATGTTTCACTAACATTTAAGTGCAACCTATTGATCGTCTTTGGCCAGTGAATTGCATAAGGCACCACACAACTTTTACTGGAAGAAAAACTGTGTGTTCTGAGTGGCTGCATCTGTATATAATGTTATTCAGATAAGTTTAGGTGGAGGTCAAATTCTAACCTCATACTTCTGCTTCCCTGCTAATAACAGCTCTCTGGCTACAGAGGGTGCTGCGCACCTCTTTTCTATCCCCTCCCTCCACCGCAACACCACTGCTGCAGGATTTTCTCCCTGGAGAGGGGATGTGAAGACACTGATCTCTTACCAGCACTATGCTTTCTTCAGCCAGGGAAGTTAAACCCAAAGCACTGAGCACTCAATACCTTGATATTCATCATCTGGCTACAGTATTAATATACTTCTTTACCAAGCTGCTGGATCTGTGAAGTTCTATCATCATGGAAACATTATTTGTATCAGGAAGTATGATGTGGAAACACAATGTACGTCCTTTCAAAAGCTCACAGCTGTACTACTCTAAAACATCATTCTAAATTGCTAGAGAGGAAAACAATCTTAGATTGATACATTGTTGTGCAAGATTCTACTGTCATTTTCACTATTTTATTACTGAACAGGAAAATGACTTTTACCAGATCAATGAAAAGTAAAGCTTTATTTAAAAGGTTAATTCAAAGTGATACAGTACATTCAATGGGTAGTAAATAAATCAGATTAACAACATATTAAACATTTCCTCTGCAAATATAAAAAGCTAAATTAAACTAAAAGGAGAACCAGAAAAGCCACTGAGGAGGAATGAAACTTTCATTCTGTGTATTCAGATGCCTGCTCAACAATCATCTTATCAACACTAGTCTTATTGTCTTATCCGAGTAATTAAGATTTAAAAAAAAAATCATTCAGCACAAAAAACAACAACATATACAGTAGTAGTTCAGGTGGGTAGCTGCGTCAGCATGCGTAGGCTGCAAAGGAACAAGTAATAGGTTTATTCCATGCTGAAAAAAAGAAGAAAGAGAACACAACGTTTCGGCCGTGGAGCCTTCTTCAGGTGTGAGAGAGACAGGGCAGTAGGCAAAGGTAAAGTAGCGGGAGAACAAAGGTTGGGAGGGAGGAGGAGTGAGAGGCGGGAGCAGGGGACAGAAAGAGAGGCCAATCAAGAGGTGTGAAGTCAGAATGGGTGCAGAGAGGTGTGAAATGAAACTTCCAATGAATGGAGAAAATTTAAAAGAACAGTAGTCTGTCGTTAAGGGAAGGGAGAAGGTGTGATCCTAGCTGCAGAATAATTTTAGTTTCGGTGGTCTTTCTGATGTATGAGTTCGGAAAACCGTCTTTGAGAACACAGACGGAGAGATTAGAGTGGTCGTGGCCGTCAGAGGTGAAATGAGAAACAATGGGCTTGGAGAGATCTTTAATCTTTACAGCCCTGACGTGTTCTCTGAAACGGTCTCCGAGTCTCCTTCCTGTTTCTCCAATGTAGATGGCTGGGCATTTACTGCAAGAGATACAGTAAATAAGGTTGCTGGAGGTACAAGATGCTGTCTGGGTGATCCGGAATTGTCCTGAGGGGCCTTGAATGAGTGTGGTGGTGGCTGTGTATTTGCAGGTGATACAGCGAGCTCTGTTGCAAGGGAAAGTGCCTGGTGTGGATGGTTGTTGAGGGCGGTCAAGGGAGCTGTGAACAAGGAGGTTACGCAGATTAGGTGGTCGGCGATATGAGATGATAGGGCGATCAGAAAAGAGGGCCCCAATGGAGGGATCATCCTGTAGGATGGAAAAGTTGTGGTTAATGGTCCTGGGGATAGGAAGTGTGTTAGGGTGGTAAGGAAGCACCAAAGGAATGCGATTGTTACGGCGGGAGCTCCTGATCGGGTTGATGGTCCGGGGGGTGTTTTTGGCTCGGGCAAGGGCCCTGTCAATCACACTGCTGGGGTATCCTCTGTTGATGAAAAATGAGTACATTTTGAGGGCTTGGTTCTCGAAGTCGATGTCGTCGCTGCATAATCGACGACGACGATTCACAGTTTCACAGTTCCTTCGGCTACAACAAATATGCAGCGACGACATCGACTTCGAGAACCAAGCCCTCGAAATGTACTCATTTTTCATCAACAGAGGATACCCCAGCAGTGTGATTGACAGGGTCCTTGCCCAAGCCAAAAACACCCCCCGGACCATCAACCCGATCAGGAGCTCCCGCCGTAACAATCACATTCCTTTGGTGCTTCCTTACCACCCTAACACACTTCCTATCCCCAGGACCATTAACCACAACTTTTCCATCCTACAGGATGATCCCTCCATTGGGGCCCTCTTTTCTGATCGCCCTATCATCTCATATCGCCGACCACCTAATCTGCGTAACCTCCTTGTTCACAGCTCCCTTGACCGCCCTCAACAACCATCCACACCAGGCACTTTCCCTTGCAACAGAGCTCGCTGTATCACCTGCAAATACACAGCCACCACCACACTCATTCAAGGCCCCTCAGGACAATTCCGGATCACCCAGACAGCATCTTGTACCTCCAGCAACCTTATTTACTGTATCTCTTGCAGTAAATGCCCAGCCATCTACATTGGAGAAACAGGAAGGAGACTCGGAGACCGTTTCAGAGAACACGTCAGGGCTGTAAAGATTAAAGATCTCTCCAAGCCCATTGTTTCTCATTTCACCTCTGATGGCCACGACCACTCTAATCTCTCCGTCTGTGTTCTCAAAGACGGTTTTCCGAACTCATACATCAGAAAGACCACCGAAACTAAAATTATTCTGCAGCTAGGATCACACCTTCTCCCTTCCCTTAACGACAGACTACTGTTCTTTTAAATTTTCTCCATTCATTGGAAGTTTCATTTCACACCTCTCTGCACCCATTCTGACTTCACACCTCTTGATTGGCCTCTCTTTCTGTCCCCTGCTCCCGCCTCTCACTCCTCCTCCCTCCCAACCTTTGTTCTCCCGCTACTTTACCTTTGCCTACTGCCCTGTCTCTCTCACACCTGAAGAAGGCTCCACGGCCGAAACGTTGTGTTCTCTTTCTTCTTTTTTTCAGCATGGAATAAACCTATTACTTGTTCCTTTGCAACATATACAGTAGGTTACATTCAGTCTTTGAAAAGCTCATTAGAAAAGAAGGGTCATCAGTTCAGATTAAAAAGTCTAGAATTTGAGCCTCGCTGCTGTGTCCTGGGTTGAATGGTGGTAAGAGTTATTTTCTTCATTTTTCTGTGTGTGAGATGCTTTTATGCATCTAAATATACAGATGCAATTATATTGTATGCAGATTATTTTCCATATGTAGCACGCTGTAAGTGGCAGTGACATGAAATCAGGCCAGATTAACTGATCATTAATTAATGTTGTATCTACTTGTTCTGATAATGACACACATCTGTAATCAGTAGACAATGGGAAACAACAATCACAATTCAGTTCTTATCTCAGAATTGCAGGACATATAGACCTTCTGTTGTAGTGCAGTGTCTCTCAATGTAAAGGTATAAAAGTGCAGGTCAGTCTTACAGCCTGAGAGACACAGCAGGAGACACAGTAACAAGGTCTCACTAGGACAGTGACTGTGTGGGTACTGTACAGGTTTTCAGCTGTACAGTTACTGGATAATCTGAAATCAAACGCCTCATAACCTACAGAACTACATACATTAAGGGAAATATAACAGTATTTTAACAGGGATGACTCAGAAACACAAGGCATATCATAATGGTATTACTCAGTTAAAAACTCTAATCTGACTTCAGGATGAATCCTCTACAAAGCTGCACAGTGCTCTGACATAATCATACTAAGATCCTTTTTCAGAGGGTAGTGTGGTCAGGAGACTCCGACATCATCATAGTCACATCCATCTTCAATGGGCTGTGTGGCCAGGAGACTCTGCACTTCAGGAGAAATGGCAGAGACACCTGCCAGAGACACACAGTCAGCAGAAGAGGTGAACAGGGTACAGAAAACAGAGTATTTCATACAGAAACAGACCCTCAAGATCTCATTACTCAAAGAAACAAGGTTGTGGAAAAGATATAAATTGTGTGAAGCATCTGTCAAGAGACAAAATACATGTGGCACAATCAACACTGAGAAACTTGCAATGGGCATTCTTGCCATTATGTGAAAATGTTAGTGAAAGAAGTCAATACTAGAATTTAATAATTATTAATTATTTACTGAAAGGATATATAGGAAATTATAGCTATGTTCGCCTTTTGTTTAGAGTGTACACATTTTGGAATACAAAAGTTTATTCCAAAAAATCACTAGTAACTAGCTTCTGATATCTGGGTACATTGCTTCAGACCTAGTAGCCCTTAATGTAAAAAGTCCCAGAAGTATGTCATGGCAAGAATAGAAAATTAAAAAATACAGAATATGTGCCCTCCAGATTTTTTCATATCCCCCATGAAACAGAAACAGAATCATCAAAAACAGATGTATGTCTTAGATCATGTGTCTCGCTTAAAAACATCTAAAAATGTTATAATGTAATTTCTATAGTACTGTACATAAAGTCCAGTAGAAATCATATTTATTTACATCCATGTAATATTTTGTAAATCCTCCCTTGTCAGGGATTACACTTACGGAACACCTCCTATAATAGACTGTTAGCATCTGGCACTTCTGAGGGGAGATTGGTGAATAACCTCATATGCACTCTTCAGAGAGCTCTCTGACTTTATCCATGATGACACATTTGTTGTGTTTAATCCCCTATTTCGGATGAGTATAAGTATTGTTACACATGCCTACCAGGGTTTTCAAATGCTCAGGTAATCCCTGCTGTATTTGTGTAATTGTTTAATTGTGAAAACATCCCAATAGGTACATTTAAATTTAGAAGAACAGCAAGTGAGATTAGGATAAAATCTTTCTTCCAAACTTCTGTTATAAACTCTATAGAAAACAGAATATATGAATAGGAAACACTAATAGAATAATAGATGTTTATTCAGAAATGTATTGTTTCTTAGCAGGGATTCCAGATGGGACTCCAGAGACTGAGTCAGACCCACTGTAAGAAACCCTCTTTCTCAATGTGCTGGGATTAAACCCTGAAGACCCCCTGGCAGCTGAACCACAGTTAAGGTCTGGTCCTGGGTCTAGTTGACTTTGGAATGGTTCCCTGTGAACTATCTGAAGACCTGCTGAACCTCCCACGCCCACTGTGAGCTCCCCATGGCTTCCACAGCCCTCACCTGAGATGGGATCATTCTCATTGTTCTCCACATCATCATATTCAGACTGCAGCTCATCACAGAGGAGTTTTCCTGGGAACAAGAAAACAGTATTTTAGTAATTACTTACAGTATGTGTTTCACCTAGTAAATTAATTTCAATAAACTGCCATTTTCTTCTTCTACTTCTTACTTCTTGTGAATGTGGTTAGATTCTATATTTTAATTCCTTTAATTACTCCTAACTACGTCAAACTATTTCATCCTCTAAAATGAAAAGTTTACTCTTCCGTAGATACAGCTATCTGTCTCACACTATATCTCAATAGGTTGTAGGAAACCAAGAAAAAAAGGTTTGTAAATAAACTGTCCATTATTCAGACTAAAAATATTTTAATATCATTACTTATATGCAAAAAAGTGTAACACATTTACTACAGTCTTGACACATATGAAGGCAAGTCGTCATCAATTGTATGTGTGGCTGTATAATTGTGTGTGTCTGTGGAATTGTGTCTAGGAAGATACAAATGAGGAGGATCTGGGGAAATATGTATCTTATGTTGACCACAGAGTGGCAACGTTTCAGTTTGATTTCATACAAATGAAAATATTTTAGATTATATTAAACACATATAAGATGGAATGGAATGAATTTGTTATTTTAGCTATAAAGAAATTGTTTGAAAGAATGCAAAAAAATTACATTGGTATTCTAAGAAAATAAATATTATGAATCTTTTTGCCATTAACAGTTTCACGGTGACTTTGCAGGTAACACGTCCATTTTGAAAATCATCTTTCGAACGTGATCAATATCTGAACCGGAAAAAAATAATAAAAAATGGCGAAAATCGAGAAAATCGGCTCTTTAGAAATTGGAAATATATTCGCGAGAGGAGTCCTTTTCTCAACGATTTACACTTTTTGCAGGAGTCACTTCTCCCAACGAACATCTGCAGGTTTCCGTAGTGTTCCTGCAAAGAGTGATCAATTTGAGACTGGCAAATGTCCCGATTTAATTGAACAAAGCTAGATACGCATTTTCTAATGCAGCCTTCATTACAAGACAGTTTATTTATCGAAAACGTGTTATGTGAAAAAGAGTAAAACAAAAAAATATGGATGACAATCTTTTAAAGCTGAAGATTTTACTTATGAGAAATTGTCATCTTATGTAGATGCTTTTCAACCGATGCTTTTAGAACTTTGCTGTCCTTCCTGCATCATTTTCAGTCTTATAAACTGTGTGGGGGTAGCAATCACTTGCTATTTCTCAAATGCTTCCATCATTTTTCTTTCACGCTAGGACGCGAGTGTGTGCATGTGTTTGGTTTTCATTTCACTGATTCTCATTGAAGATTTGGGAATTAACGACGAAAGAATCAGTAGCCTCGGAAAGCGGAAGCTTTGGTTCTCAACGATCCTGAAGACACGCCCATGTAGAGCAGCGTGTGATGATTTGTACTACAAAAGACCAAGTGCTCAAAGTGACGTCCGCGTTTACCGTTGAGACATTTCATCTCGGGCGCACTTTTAGAAAGCAAAGAAAGAGCAGTCGCGTTGAATCAGCAGAGTGGCGCAGCGGAAGCATACTGGGTACATAACCCAGATTGTCAAGGATTGTCAAATTCTCCAACAAATCTGTGATCTAGTTTTAAAATATTTTTGCGTAGTATAAATGAATTCTCCCGACAGCCAGTTAAAGCTACAATTCCTCACGTGAAAATGGTTTTCTTGGACATTGACTTAGGTACTTAATTTTTTACTTGTAGTTCCACACGAGTAAAACACACACATTTCCTGCAAAGTTCAAGAGGGTTAACGTGTTGCGAAGAAATCCCATTAATTGTTAACGGAGATTATGTTTACATCAGAACAATCTGAAGCGCATCCCTGAGTGGGCTTGAATCGCCAGCTCTTTGTTTAACAGCTGCACAGAGAGACACCCCCGTTGCTTTTCACCATTCACGTTTGTAGTTAAAGGAAATAAAATACTGGCATTTTCCTGCCAGCCCGCAGTATTTCTTCTGCACTGACGAAGAATAACCAAGAACTGTATTTAATCTTTCGCAGGCTGTAATTTTCAGAAAAAAAGAAGTGAATACTTGTATTAAGCTAAATCAAGCCGACGGAGATGAACTGCTGTTGTTTTTCTCCACTTTTCTTTAAAAGGAGAAAAAATCACTGGCATTTGTTGTTTTTTTTTTGCAATATTTCTTCTGTCCGGATAAGCAAGATTTGTATTTTATCTTTCAGAAGTTGTATGACTTTCTTGAAATTCAGAAACAACTTGTTCCAGAAAAGAAATGAACACTTGCTTCAAAGTTAATGAAGAAGTATATCTCTCTCGCTGCGTGTGCTCGTATCTGTCCATCTCTCTCTGGCAGTCTGTGCAGAGTATCTGAAGGGGATGTAACACCACTTGGCAAAGAAGAAAAATCCTCAGAGGCAGAATAACAAATCATTATTCTCTTCTCAGTCAGATTCACAGCTCAGACTCACACTCAGACAGAAGCAAAATTTGATTACCAATTTTCTGGAGTGGTGTCATCTTAACCATCTCCAGCTTAACACCAGCAAGACCAAAGAAATGATCTTCAACTTTCAAAGGAATAAGTCTCCGCTGAACCCTGTTTCCATCCAAGGTGAGGACATAGAGGGCGTACATTCCTACAAGTACTTAGGGGTACACCTGGATGATAAGCTGGAGTGGTCTGGTAACACTGACGCCCTGTACAAGAAAGGTCAGAGCCAACTCTCTTTTCTTAGGAGACTCAGGTCCTTTGGTGTGTGTGGAACACTGCTACACATTTTTTATGAATCAGTGGTGGCGGCAGCCATCTTCTACGCTGTTGTGTGCTGGGGCAGCAGCATCATGACAAAAGATGCAAATAGGCTCAATAAACTTATAAAGAAGGCTGGCACTGTGTTGGGAATGAGCCTTGACCCCCTGGAGGTGGTGGCTGAGAGGAGAATGCTGACCAAGCTCACAGCCATCATGAACAACACCTCTCATCCGCTTCATGGGACTGTTACTGGGCAGTGGAGCACTTTTAGCAACAGGCTGCTCCAGCTACGGTGTTCAAGGGAACGTTTCCGCAGGTCTTTCCTCCCGGCGGCGGTCAGGGTGTATAACGCTGCCCTAGGCTAGGACTGTTAGCCCTTCATTTGCTCCTCTATGGACAGCATGTTTACTCCATTGTACTTTTTGGACAATCAGTCTGTATAAACCTATGCACATTTTGCACATATTTTATTGTTTTTACAGTGACTATGATCAGCACATTTTGCACACACCTACTGTATGTACTTATTTATTTATTTTTATTTATTTTGTTGTCTTTTGTTTTATAACTATTCTGATGTCTGTTTTGCTTGTCTTGGGCTGGACTGCTGTAACACATCAATTTCCCTACGGGGTTTAATAAAGTATTGTCTATCTATCTAAGCTCAACTCCATACTGTTCTTTGTCCTGACAGTCCAGATCCAGAGGACATTCAGACAATCAGTGCTGCTACATGAATAATATCAGACAGAACAGCCTGAACTCAGGTCACATCTCCCCCTTTTCTCCTTCCTCCCAGCCTCTTAGAAACACAGTAGAGCTCCCAATTCTCCATTCTGTGAACTGGGCTCAGGGGTCACTGATCTGGCAGCTGTTGGCTCTGTTCCAGGTCAGAAGCAAGAAGCTTCTATTAACCCTTTCCAGGACCTCCAGCCCTTCTGTATTACTTTCTTTACTGTATGTCAGCCTCCAAACATGTTTCTAAGTGTTTTATAATGCAAGTGAGTGTGGAATGATCTTAGTATTTATTTTATAAACACCAGTATTGACACTCTGATCATCATATTGATTATTAGTAGCTGATGGTCCAATGGTTGTGACTACTATAGTGACCAGTTGACCAGTCTGTAGCTCTGAGCAGTGGGACTCAGATCACACAGAAGACCTGTCTGTGTGTGATCCACACCAGCCCTGGGATTCAGCTGCTCTCACAAGTGTCTCACAGACAGTCTTATGAATTTACAATTAGATGAAGTCTTGTAACAGTTATACAGTTAATTTAAATAATCAGACTACCTATGGAACTGAGAACTGGGTGGAAATAAAACCAGGATACACATTTTAACCTCTTGGATCAGGAATCTGATCCTCCTGGCTTCAATACTCTGAAGATTCGTGTAAAACCGTTAAAAGTGCTTATTTCAGGGACTCGTGCTCGTTCTCTACTCCTCCACACAGAACTCCACACTGAAGTATTTAAAAAGCAAGAAATACTATCACTATGCAATCTAATGCAATTGAGCTCCTACAAATGTAGCAGTCTGATGAAATGATATACAGAATTAGGTGACAATATCGGAAGATGAACACAAAATTGAAATGCACAAGATTCATTTTCAGCAGCAAAAATGCACTCGATTATATTTTACAAGAAAGAAACCTTACATTCACCCACTACATTAGCAGAGAACAGTAGGACAGATAGTAAGTGTCACTGGACACTGCATCACAGAGGCCGATCTCTTCTCCTTCATTATGCTTACTTACACACTCATGATGAACTGTCCTCCAGCGATAGTCAGCTGGCATCACTGTCTCAGACATGACGTTCATGTACATAATATACCTTAATTGTACCTGGCACTGCATTATAATAATTTGATCAAAACAACTGATGAACTAATAATAATCAAATTTTTCTTTCCTTCTTTTAGTGGAAAAAGACTTTGTCCAATAAAGATGCACCAGGCACGCGGACACAGAGAAATACATTGAAAATTCTTCAGTAACTGCAGGAGACACGTGCCTGTATGTTTCAAACGTTACTGACAATTGTTCTGCTTTCAATAATCACCAAACCACAAACAAATATTATAATCAGTTACTGCAAGAGAGAACAAAATGATTATTTTAACAATTATTATTATAATTTTAACTTAAGAATACTTCCTGTCTATTTACAGTATATTTTACATTAGTGTTTCCTTCCTTGAAAAAACAAATCTTGCTGGTAAGAATGGTAAGAGCTTTGCTTTGAAGCTGCAACAACCTTGGTTTGAATCAGTGTTACTGTAGGACAGGAGTAGACTGAAGAGTCCCCTTGTGCTGTTTGCTTATATATTGGATTATATAAATGCAGAAATCGAAGCCTATCTAATTTTCCTTTCTGCTAAAGACATTTATGTGTTTGGGAAGCATTTTCCTGTCCTTTATGTTCTTGCTAAGCAGTTTCTACATTTTCCTCCTATTGTGATTGTCAGTGAGTACAAGTAGACTGGAACAGTGCAAGACAGGGAAAAAAACCCTAGCTATTGGGAGTGATATTTGAACCCCCACCTCCACTTAGAGACCAGGGCACATAAGCAACATGGAAAGACAAGACTCAGCCATCCTGACGAGTACTAGAAAGCACTGTGCTGAATGCACCCATTGTGTCCAATTTTCTGAAGCTTTAGGACAACTGACACCCGGATGAACACGTGGCGTTTAGCATGACAGTCTTGAAGGCAGGCAATGATTTGTTCCAATAAATATTTTATTGTGTACTTGTTCAAAAAACACAGTCTGTGCGTCCCTAAGTCAGTTTTTCAGGGCATCGAATGATACTTCTAACCTATACTAACAGCTCACCTGATCTGTTTGTGATCACACCATGGAGTGGGGGCTGTACCAAACACACGTTCCTTTTTACACTGAGACGATCATTTATAAATTGGGTGTGAAGAGAGACAAACATTGTCAATTCAAAAGCAGTGCAGATTATGGTAGGACAACAGAAGGATTATGAAGTTATTTTCTTCTTATTATAGAGATTCGTACAGTGCAAGACATTTAAAGACTTAGATAAAGGAACGTCATGATAAGTGAAACGAGCACGGACAGGGTTTGAAACTCCGACTTTCTGTTTACGAGACAAAAGCCTTAACATTTGGCTACCTTGCCTGCAATGCCACCTCCTTCCAATCAAGGCTAACACGTTTTTAAAATAAAATGAAATAAATATTTCGGTACAAATTGCAATGAGAAGAGGAACAGAACAAATATGATTATTACTTTTCAAATTAATTCTATTGAAACTGATTCAATTACATGGGGGCAACAACAACAAAACTGTGATTCTTAACAAGGAGATATTTGGCAGCAGTGGGATTCCAACTCATGCCCTCAAAGGGGCTGGAGCTTTCATCCAGCTCCTTAGACCACTTGGCAAATTACTCTGTACAGTGGCATTTGTAGTCTGACCTTATGGTGTTACAGTATGTAGAAGCAACCCCACCTCCTTTTTCTGAGATGCTTCCTCTTACTTGGTGAAATATTTTCTTCTTTGGTCCTTTGAAAATAGTTCCTTTGTGAAGCAGGCTTCAGACGGTGCTTATAGTGCCCTTGAAGTGATTTTATTTTTACAGGAAGACGCATTCCTAAATGTATCTCTCCTGTTTTTAAAAAGTTTTTTATACAACGCATGAATAGTATTCTACAACGGCGTATTTTATACAACGCACAAATAGTATTCTAATTGCAGACTGCAGATCTGTGCAGCAATCTTACTCGATTTGACTGTAATTCTGAAATACCTTAGCAAACATATTCAGGTTTCCTTGAACCTTTAATAAAAAAGCTACATCGTTTCCAATCTCTGATGTCACTGTAAACTCGGACGTGATACTCCGCAGATGTGCAGTGTGCCTTTCCTCTTGTTGCATTCAAGAGTACTCACTGCATGACCTCCTCACTGCGTGCCCTGTACTCTACAGTGATTTCATTTAGATCAGTGGTTCTCAAACTTTTTGGACCAAATACCACCCCTAATCCAACCAAAGCATCCAAGTACCACCTACAAGTCATCATCTCATAGGAACCCCAGAAATTCTCAATGACCAACATGAGCGTGTGTGTGCGCACACAATCACACACACACACATATAATAAATATTATAATAATAAACTTTATTTGATATAGCGCCTTTAAAGGTGGCTTCTCAAAGTGTTTTACAGGAAAAAAAAACATTAACAACAACTAATAAAAAAGCACCATTTCAGTGAGAGGGGTGAGCCTGTTTAGTTGAGCAAAGCAGAGGTGAATTAATTTTTCGAGCCTTGATACAATTTTTCGAGTCTAACAGATATTAAATCGTCAGGCATTTTCTTGACGGCAAAGGTCTCGCGGTGGATGTTGTAATGCGTACATTATTTTCTGGAGCAACCTCTCTAATTCGTGCAACTACACCGTTATGTCGGCTTGTCATTGCTCTAGCACCGTCTGTACAAACTCAGACGCATTTTATCCAGTCGAGGCCATTCTGTTCGATAAATTTATTCAGAAGCTGAAATATGTGCTCTCCTGTAGTTCCTGTTGGTAGCGGTTTACAGAACAGAAAGTCTTCATGGGACGTACCCTCAAACTCGTATCTAACGTAAACGAGCAAATTGACCAAATCGACTACAGACTCATCTAATTGCAGTGAAAAAAATCTGCTCATCTTAACGCGCTCTATCAGTGTACGTTTGATATAATCCTTCATTTCAATAATTCTATGAATGACTGTGTCTTTCACGGGGAGGGGGGCAGCAGGTCGAGCTGTTTAGCAGCTTTTTCTCCACACTTAATATGTGTCAGCTCTTTTGCCAACGGTAAATAAGGTTCTTCAAAATAGTGTAGCTTACCTGCTTTAGCAATCTGCAAGCTTGCATTTTTCCGCGTTTCCGTTTTTATTTCCGTATTTATTTAAAGTTTTTATTTCATGCGCATGGGAGCAAAACACAGAGACGCTCGGTGTATTTTTCTCAAATTAGAACAGTTATTAAATATTTTTCTGGTATCACGCTTTCGTGTGCTCACAAGATTACCTGCGTTCGTAGCACGTATTTCTATGCATTCCTGTGTTTACAACGTTGGCATTGTTCCAAAATCACACACATTCTCCTTTCTCCCTATTTGCTGGAGATACAGTAGCTTTTTTTAAATACAATTGGTCACTTGCATCCGTAGCACGCATTCCTATAGAGTGGTATAGAATTACAGAGTATCTCTTGTGTCCACTGAAGTATTAGCACGCAATGTATCGTAGTACATAGGCTGCGTATTCGACACGTATTAAAATACAAAATATGAAAACCCGTCCCGATTTTTCAGCGCACACAACACAGTTCCAGGGTCATTTGGCGTACCACCAGGCGGCACGCCACGTACCACTGCCGGTACGCGTACCACAGTTTGAGAACCACTGATTTAGATTATCTACTTGGAGTAGAGTGACAAGATCACCTTGAACAATTTCGGTTTGTGAAAGGAAACACTAGAGAAAATACAAGTGATGAACATTTAAAATAACCACAGTACAGCTAGAAAAGTGAAAGATAAAAGACGATTTATAATGACATTCACAATAGATTTAAGAAAAGCACGACTTGAATCCTGGACCCTCAGATTAAAAGTCTGATGCTCTACCGACTGAGCTATCCGAGCTCTAGAAGAAAAGACACTCTCAGGGTCCTCACAAGTCACATGTCTCTTCTTGTGCCAAAGCGCAGTCATACCTGACCCATCTGGAATGACCACTGACAGACTTTATCCAGAAGCGACAGCACCATCATTCCCAGTAGAATGAGAGAGAAATACAGCATGACATGGAGAGTCAAGGGTCTCCCACAATCCATCTTTCCTCACATGACTGATTTTTTCACTAACATTTTGACCTTTTCACAGTCCGATTTTTTCACATTTAATAAGATCTTTTAAACAACAACATTTAAGAAAAAAAAATGGAACATTTCTTTGAACAATAATTAAAAAAAAATCTTTCCATGCCTTGGTTGTATAAGTGTGCACACCCTTTATAAAGGAAGTTGTAACTATGCTGAAATTTAACCAGTCACATTCCAGATCATGTACAAAGGTTATTTGCCTTTGCCAGACATCAATTGTATTGATTCTGATTAGTCCTAATTTATATCAGCTGATCTCATATAACCAACTGATCTGGGAGAACAAACGTTCAAACTGCACGGCGGAACTTGAAGAGAAATCCATTCACCAAAGAATGTTGTTACAAATTATCCGCCGAGCTGTTTTATGTATCCAGCCACCTCTTTCCTTCCTAGTTTGCAGTGAGCACAATTCTTTCAGTTTCTTCTCTTGTATTTTCCTTGCTATTTTACTGTCCCTTTCCCCCAAGTGGAGATGGATCTGCAACCGAAACCCAGTTTTCGCCCTGTGTTGCTGCAGCTCAAGTCTGTATGAGGAGAAGGAGTTACACAGCTCCAGTTGTGCAATCGGTCAGCGTGCGGTACTTCTACAGCAGAGTCATGCCGAGGGTTTGAGTTCGAACCTCACCTGAAGCAGTGTAGCCTGTGTCTTAAGCTACCGAAAGCAACTGACGAGCTTAGGTGCTTTTAGGTATTTGCTGGAGATTTGGTCTAAATAAACAAGTAAAGGTTTATTCCAAAGAAGGCTCCACAGCCAAAACATTATGTTTTCTTCTCATTTCAGCATGGAATAAACCTTTCCTCATTCCTTTGCAGCCCATGCATGCTGACACAGCTACTTACTTAAGTTACCATCAGCTGTGGACCTCCAACTGACCTGAGTGATATCTACTTAGATGAGAGGAGCACGATGGAGTACCGAAAACTTGAAAAAGCTCTCGCAGTTAGATTCTGTGTTTTTGTTGTTTCCCAGATATGTTTTTAATGTTCTTTTTCTTTATTTTTTGAAGTTGTTTCATTTGTTTGTTTGTTTTTATAGTTGTTAGTCCTCTACAGGGATTTACCTAGGTTCCCTGAAGACTTCTCGTTTTGTGGTTGTTGTGTTTTCGTGTTACAATTTTTTTTTTCTATTGATAGGACCCCCCGCATTACTGTGGGACTAGTTAACTTTAGTTCTTACATTCTACCTGAAATTGCCTCAATAACTACAACTCTTTTTTCTATATTTAACTACAGTTGCTTTCCAGACACCGCAACTATTCACGATGAATCTTATGAATACGTCTTTATGAATAATAGTATTATTTATTAATAATTAACTTTAATGTATATTTTTATTAGTAGCTGTATTACAGGTAATGCATGTACAGCCTTTAATATGCGATAGTGAATTTGCAGGTATCTTGGGGAGGGAAGAGAACTGAAATTTAGGAAATACATATTTAAAGGGGGTGCAAGTCACCTCTGTCACATCTGGGTGTTAACTGAATAGATTTGTGGCATTATTTATTGTGTTTTAACTCTATACTTGTGTTTCTCAGGAGACGGCAGAAATATTGGGGATTTGTGGCTACAGAAAATAGTTTGAACTTTACAGGCAAATGTAAGGTTATGTTTAAGAAAAAAAAAACTTATTTTCAACTTTTTCAACGTGATTATTTAAGACAGTTGTTCGGAACAGTATGTCTTCTCATATCTGTGGCTGTGGTCCTACAATAACGGTGATGAAACAGACGTTATGTGCGGAAAGAACTGGAGATGGAACAGGAGACTCACCCAGTCTATAGTAAGGTTGTGTAGGACCGCACACACTAGGAAGAGTGTTGAGTAGCGGGTGTAAAACCTTCACGAGCCAGACAGGAATCGAACCTGCAATCTTCTGATCCGAAGTCAGACGCGTTATCCATTGCGCCACTGGCCCCACTATCATCTTACTCAACTGCACTACAGTGAGCTCAGAGCCGCTACTAGTAATACATTGTCCAGATCCGCATTTTCTCAATTAGATTCACGTGTTTTTTACGTGTGTCTAATTACTACGTCTTTCATTTTGTCTGGTTTTATAAAAATGTCTCTTGAAAACAGACAAAGGGTTTATGTGTCTCCCTGAAATTCACACACGAAGGAAGTCACACGAGGAAGGAAAGATATCGCGTTTAAAGAGAATCCAGAGTGGAGACGCCGGCGAATGAAAACGAAGCTTCATATAGTACGAGCGCACTACCACTGAACTAAACTCCTGATAGTGAACTTTTTCCGCAGGTTAATTGTGTTAGGAAATGTGAACAGTCAACAGAGCGCATTTTAAAGGCCAAAGCAAGACAATTAGATGTGAAGAGAATTCTGCTTCTCTGTTTACTGAGCTTTCGGTGAACGTCAAAGTGAAAGACAAATTCGCTATTTTCACTTTTTAATTAAGGAACAAGAAAACACCATCCTTCGAGCCGGATTCAAAACAGCTACATAACAATCGTCCGCTGCTTTTTTAAACAGTTTTACGCTCTAGCAACTGAGCTATCGAAAGGTCGACTCCAACCGCACACGTTTTGTCATACGCGTAGCCCAATGTAGTGTAGAGTTCCTGTTTATATAAATCGCAGTTCGACATCAAAATACTCACTAACAGTCTCGTTTAGTAGAAGAAATGGACCAGGATTCTACTGTATAATCTTCCAGAGGTCTTACAAAACGTTTGGAGGGACATCAGTGCAGGTGGAAATTGACTCTTTTTCTAGTGGGATCAGTACCATATAAAACCTTTCTTTTGGATTGAGAAGAGGATCATGGTGACACTCAAAACATCCCTGTCTTTGCTTCTTACGAGGACTTTTGAGCTGCAAACATCGGTTCAAAACAAAACTCTGCTACTGCAGTTGCTTCTTGGAGAGTTTCTTCAAATCTTTCAACTGAACGTCTTGGGATATTGACGATGATATAATACAGATTGTGGTTTTCTTTTGATCGAAAATTTTATTAAAATATGAGCCTCTTTTACCTTTGTCTTGGATGTTTCGCAAGGTATAATACTTTCCCTTGCATCCTCAGATAAACATTCTAAATACCACAAAGTTACAATATATGGAATAGCATTTATTTTTACATATGTTTTAAAATGTACTCTTATTTAAAGCTACATTTAGTGCTAGGTAAAGATAACGTTGCTAATACTGATGTAGTAGAAATGTAAGATGAATTGATAGCTTTATCTGAGCTAAAAAAGTCCTAAAACGCCTCCTATAACAGGAAAGGACTCGTAGCAAGATTAAACTCCAAACGTTGCTATTACATTATGCATTATGTAAACACGACCCATTTCAGCTTCTGGTGAGTGCAGTTTTTCCAAATTGAATCAAAACTACAGCTCGAATGAAATAAAAAAAAGTTTATGTGTCTCTTTGCTGTAACAACTCTGCCAAAACTATTCAGATAAATCAGAATAGCATCAGAACGTGACTAGATTTTATTGGATATTAGGAAATTTATTTGTGTGCATTTCCCCCTACGATCATAATACCTTCCTGTTTTCATCGTGTTTATTGTTTCTGCCTGTGATCTCGGAAATAAAGTATGTGTTCACCGAAATATTCCGGGAGTTTGCTGTGGTTTGAGAGGAGTGTATGAAGGTAATGAATGAGGGAGGACACGCGCATTCAGCACGGGGAGCGCAGAGCAATGAGCCGCGCCTGCAGCTCGCTGAGTCTTTTCTTATATAACCACTGAGTCCGGACACACAGCGTTTCCAGCCCGTGTTGGAGATTTACAGTTCAGAAAACGACTGTCTCGAGCAGAAACTGATCTTCCTGCTTTAGTTAAGGTTATCAGAATCGGCGGCTGCTGTGGGGGTATAGCGCTTGTATCTCTCTTCTCTGGCTAAACACTATCTACTGTAAAGTATAGAAATAGACAGAAGATGAAATACAGCTACAAATACTTCAGTAAGGCCGAGCAGATAGGAAAGTTTAAATCAAATGTTCTATAACTCGATCTGCCTATATTTTCGAACTCTCTGTTCGAGCTCTGATATAATCCTCTCTGCTCCTGTCGTTGTCACTCTGCATTCCGTAGGGCTACAGGTTGATTTCACAATGCCACAATTAATTAAATACAGGAGAAACCGCACGGACAGCAATATGTTTTAAGAAATCTTCTTCTGGATTTATATTTCGGTCTTTCTCCTTTAAATGCATACCTTGCCGTAAATCTTTACTCGATTACAGGCACCCCAAACAGTTTTTAAGGCAGAAATCGAACCCCATTTGATTTTCTGCTAATAACGTGTAAGTGTTCACGAAGCATTTCCCTGCACATCGGGTGCCCACAAATCGGTTTCTCCGTTTTCCTCTTCCTGTCGTTGTTAGCGAGCACAAGAAGACGGGACAAATGCAAGAGAGGGAAAAGGGAGCGGCTGTCAAGAGTGAGATTTGAACCCACGCTTCTATTCAGAGACCAGGGGGTGAGTTTCCCGAAAGCATCGTAGCGCTAAGAACATCGTAAACTCGCTCTTAAGATCGATCGTTGATTTACGAGTGTTTCCTAAAACCTATCGTAACTAAAGTAGAACGTTATAATCCTTCGTAATCTACGTGCTCCCCGACCCACTCGTTAATCACTAAGTGCTTCTTAAACTGGCTACCTCTTGCGCCAACCTTAGCGACAGAGATCGCCAGACAGAGCACATTCAATTCACATCATGGGAATTCTCTGGAAATATAGAATACTAAGATTTTATATTAAGGATTTTGATATTTTGTTGTACTATGTAAGAGGAAATTCGAAAAAAGAACATTTATTTATACAGTTATGAATTTATTAGTCATCTTGGGTAAATTTCATATTCATAAATCAAATGTTTTAATAATACTCCCTCTTTTAGTACTTTTGGGGTGGGGTTTAAATTGTATTTAAATTCCATAAAGAACGTGAAACATGTAACATGTATTACAATGTAGCGCCACGCAGGGCGGGCTGAGAACAGCACCTGGGGACTACCGGACTGTATATAGTGGGACGGAGGCTGAGATACAGTCTCTTCCCTTCGTGTGTGTGTATGTTAGTGTAGGTGCAGCGCTGTAACCCCTGTCCCTGTGTGTGTACCTTTCCCGATTCGAGTTATTAAATGTGTTGTTCAACCCCATTCCCTGAGTCCTACGCCTGTTCCATTCCGTACCGAAACCCGCGGTCCATACAATATTTTAAGTTCGAATGCCGTTTTATGTTCTGTCTTGATTGTTGACGGTAAAGCTTAGACCTACTTGTTTTTAAATTTGATTATAGGTCCTGTATTTGTTGAGTGACACGTGCCAAGCTTAGTAGTTAATTTTTCCAGATGTCATGTTAATAAGACCAATTAAAAAGGAGTTCCAACACACCCAACAACTTTAAATAACAACAGTATTTTCTCTTGAAACACTGTGATTCCTAACGATGGCAGCGTGACAAAAAATATTGCTTTAAATCAAAGACGTCGTGCAGGACGCATACACTGTTCACACAGTTAAACTTGGTTTTCTTTTACAGCATGTCAGTCATTTATTTTATTACACCATATAATGAAAGTATTGTCAATCAATTGTTTGTCAATCGACTTGTGATGCTTTTTGCTAAGCGACTTCAGGGGCGGGGTTAACAAAGAAGTACTTTATACTCGCTCGTTAAATGATCGATTAAGAGGGGTTTTGGGAAACCCACGAAAAAGTAGCTTGTATGTTACCTACGTACATCGTAAAGTTGCTCGTTCGTCTCTAAGATTCATCGTTTTCGGGAAACTCACCCCAGAACACCCAAGCGATGAAAAGACAGGAGTCCTTGAGTCTGGCGCCTTAGACCACTCGGCCATCCTGATAAGGTACTGTAGGTTTATTCCATGCTGAAAAGAGAAGGAAACACAATGTTTCAGCTGTGGAGCCTTCTTTGATTGTGACTCGAAGTAAACCTTTACCTTTCCTTGTTCGTTTGATGTTAATTTATCTCCGTCAAATACCTAAGAGTATCTAAACTCGACAGTTGCTTTCAGTAGCTAAAGACAGGCTATACTGCTCCAGGTGAGGCTCGAACTCACAAAGAGGGTAAAACGCCTGATTGTCGGGAGTGGGATTTGAACCCGTGCCTCTATTTGGAGAGTGAAACACAAAGCTTAAAAGACACGAAGCTGTGAATTTGCTGTTTTAAACAGCTCGACTATTCTGAAAAAATGTGTGCTGATAACACCAGTCGCATTCGATTTTCCGTAACTTTAGGACGATTGATACTACTGGACTAACACAATTTGTGGCGTTTAGCATGACATGGAAAACGGTACCGGAGCATTCGGGTCCGGACTACCAGACTCAGAAACAGTTTTTACCCCCGCACTATCAAACTATTAAACTCCCAGCCTCTCTCACTCTCTCCTCACCTCTCACCTATGATCTGAACCTCACAGTGCCTTCTTTCTTACCAAAAACCCAAACACACATTGAAAATCTGCCTCTACCATACATGTCAAAAGCTCACTCCCCATCATTTCTATCCCTTTATTTCATTCTTTTGATGCATGTTTTTGCACATAACCTGTTACCTTTTTGTTATTTTGCACACTGCCTATTGTTGTTTTTTGCACATCGGCTGTTGTCTCTGTCTTTCTTTTGTTATACAATTGTATTGTTGTTGTGTTTTTTTCGTTGTACCCAGTGGGCAAAAGACGTATAATATACGTCTATTAAACGCATACCTTAAACGTCTAAATGTGGTCCGCAATTCGTCTAGAATGAAATTCTAATATACGTCTATTGTTATACGTCAATTATACGTCTATGATTAGATGTTCATTATACGTAAATGGTTAGAGTTCTATTATACGGATAAATTTAGAAGACAATTATACATATATGGTAGGAGTTCCGGATAACTTTAGAGGTCTATTATACGGATAACTTTAGAGGTCTATTATACATCAAAGATAGGTTTTACAGGTGTAGAAACTAGTAAATCAACCCAATGATTTGGTTTAGAAATTTATTCTGAAAATACACATTCACACCTGAAAAATATGTATTTCAAATTATACATTGTATACAATCAATCAACAATCAACATACTTGTACATACTTTTGGTGAACAAAAAAATTTGCTTGCATTTCATCTTTCGCAAGCTATATGATTTAAAAAAAACAAGTTGTTCTGCAAAGGAAATTAATAAACGCATAAAACCAAATCAAGACCTCTTTGAGTGTCCCAAATTACATGTTCTGTAAAACAAGACAGGAAAAAAGGTACCGCTGGCATTCGGATCCAGGATCTCCTCTTTATGAAACAGGTGTTTTAACCAGCTTTACCACAGCACCGGCAGAACACTATTCTTATACAGGTGGGTACCCACCCTCAAACCTTTGTTCTCCCGCTACTTTACCTTTGCCTACTGTCCTGTCTCTCTCACACATGAAGAAGACTCCACGGCCGAAACATTGTGTTCTCTTTCTTCTTTTTTTCAGCATGGAATAAACCTATTACCTATTCTTATACAGCCGCTTGGACACACCGCTCTGAGACATCTGAGGTCGATGTGCGCTGAGCCTGGTCGCCGAGCAAAATCATGCCCAAGGGGAAGTGGTATGCGAGACGAGGTGGCTGAGTGGTTAAGGCGATGGACTGCTAATCCATTGTGCTTTGCACGCGTGGGTTCAAATCCCACCCTCGTCGGTTTATGTCTTCGACTTGTGATCCGTTTCTAAGTTGGACTTGCTATCTTTATCTACTGTAGTAGAGTAGTAATATTTCTAGCGTTGGCTGAATATGGCTTACAGCAGTAGCTGACAGATATAGTCTCTTAATAGGTTAAATTTATGCTTTGTACTGCTTTCACCTGACATTAATAGTAGTCCTGATGAACGATTTAGGGACATGGCGCATCTTGAAAATGTTCTTGTTAATTTCAGTTTGGAAAAAATGCACTCACCAGAAGCAGAAACTGGTCGTATCTGCAAAATGCGCAATGCAATAGCACTGTCTTGCTATGAGTCCTTACCTGTTACAGGAGGCGTTGTAGGACTTTTTTAGCTCAGAAAAAGCTATCAATTCATCTTACATTTCTACTCCATCAATATTAGCAATGTTATCTTTACTAAGCTCTAAATATAGCTCTAAATAAATGCAAATTTTAAAATACATTTTAAAATAAATGCTATTCCATATATTGTAACTTTGTGGTATTTAGAATTTTTATCTGAGGATGCAACGGAAAGTATTATACAAATGTGAAAGAGGCTTGTATTTTAATACAATTTTCGATCAAAAGAAAACCAAAATCCGTATGATATTACCATCAATATCCCTCGATATTGACGTTCAGTTGAAAGATTTGAAGAAACTCTCAAAGAAGCAACTGCAGTTGGAGAGATTTGATTTGAACTGATGTTCGCAGCTCAATAATCCATTCGTCCTCGAAAGAAGCAAAGGTTAGTATGTTTTGAGTGTCAACATGATCCTCTTCTCAATCCAAACGAAAGGTTTTATGTGATCCTGATCCCACTAGAAAAAGAGTCAATTTCCGCCAGCACTGATATCCCTTTAAATGTTTTATAAGAACTCTGGACGTTTATAGAGTAGAAGCCTGGTCCATTTCTTCTACTAAACGAGACTATGGGAGTGGGTATTTTGATGTCGAACTGGGATTTAAATAAAGAGGAACACTACACTACATTGGGCAACGCGTGTGACAAAACGTTTATTTTCTGACCTCTCGATAGCTCAGTTGCTAGCTCTTAAGATTGTTGAAAAAGCAGCGAGTATTTCTTATGTCCCTGGTTTGAATCCAATTCAAAGGATGGTGTTTTCTTGTTCCTTAATCAAAAAGGGAAAATTGCGAATTTCTCTTTCACTTTGATGTTCACCCGAAAGCTCAGTATACAAAGAAGTAGAGGCTCCTGTTCTGAATAATCCTCAAGTCTGATTGTTTTGCTTAGACCTTTAAAATGTACACTGTTGACTGTTTGCGCTTCCTAACACAATTAAAAACCCGCCGACAAACTTACCGATCGGGAGCTTAGTTCAGTGATAGCGCGCACTTAAGACGCTCCGTTTTCTATCGCCGGCATTTTTGTATTCTCTTTCATCGCGATATCTTTTATTCTTCGTGTGTGAATTTCAGGGAGACTCATAAACCCTTTGTCTGTTTTAAAGATACATTATTTTAAACCAGACATAATGAAAGACGTAGTAACTAGACACATGTACAAAACACATGAATAGTAGCGGCTCTGAACTCAATGTGGTGCTGGATGGGAATGCAATACAAACGCCAATGGCACAATGGATAACGTGTCTGATTACGGATCAGAAGACTTTAGGTTTCTACTCCTTACTGGTTAGTGAAAAAGCTTTTAAACCACGCTATTCAACACTGACATCGTAGTGTGTGCGGTCCTACACAACCTTCCCAGTGGGCAAAAGACGTATAATATACGTCTATTAAACGCATACCTTAGACGTCTAAATGTGGTCTGCAATTCGTCTAGAATGAAATTCTAATATACGTCAATTATACGTCTATGTTTAGACGTTCATTATACATAAATGGTTGGAGTTCTATTATACGGATAAATTTAGAGGACTATTATACATATATGGTTGGAGTTCCGGATAACTTTAGAGGACTATTATACGTATATGGTTAGAGGTCTATTATACGGATAACTTTAGACGTCTATTATACGTATATGGTTAGAGGTCTATTATACGGATAACTTTAGACGTCTATTATACGTATATGGTAAGAGGTCTATTATACGGATAACATTAGAGGTCTATTATACGTATATAGGTAGAGGTCTATTATACATCAAAGATAGGTTTTATAGGTGTAGAAACTAGTAAACCAAGCCAATGATTAGGTTTAGAAATGTATTCTGAAAATACACATTCACACCTGAAACATATGTATTTCAAATTATACATTGTATACAATCAATCAACAATCAACATATGGGCAATAATCATAAAAAACACAACTAGTCTTAAACTTCAGCTACAAATTCTGGTAACATGGCAATATACAGTATAGTAATGACAAACACAAACTAATTACATTAACACACTAACTCAAAACCACATTTTGATTCAAATATACATTTTAAAATGTACAACTTCTATATTTCCAAGAAAAAAAATATTACAATGCAATGCAAATATTACAAATATTTGCAATGTATTTGCAAACCCTGTCTAATTGTCCTAACAGTTAGAACCAAAAACCTATTATTTTCAGTGTCCAGATCTCCTGGCCCCCTGCCTTGCATATGCATTTTTCAAGTAACACATTGCGTGCTCCTTTATTTCTTTTTCTGTCGATGTAGGGTGGGACTTCAGCACCGCAGCTAGGAGAAAATTATATAATATTACTTCCCAAATAAATGATGATTAATATCTTCTTTAGTATAATCTAAAAAATGAACGGTTTACTAAGCTCAAAGCTGAAATAAATGTATAAAATTTGGCTTGCATCATAGCAGTTGAGCAATAAAGTCTGTCCTAATTAAAGAGTACCCAAAGTTTGAAAGTACAACATAGAATAAGAATAGAGAAACGGCAAAACGATTTTGTGTCATCTTCCCCATTCACACTATTTTTATGTGCCATTTTTTGCTTATTCACGTACTATTTTAATCAAAATAATATTAAGAAAGATCTGTATGTATTCAGATACTATTATTATTGTTCATACTTACTCGTCAAAAGAGGATTGCTGAGATATTTGCGGATATACTTCTACGTTTGAAAAACGTGTCCAAAATGGTGACCAACGAATATTAGCAATGCATTGTGGTATATAACCGGAAAATATGCTGGGTTCGATATTTTCTCAACGTATGCGTTTATTAATGTTGTCGATATTATGGTTGAAATTTAACATTGATAATACATCGCGGCTATGTGCCCCCTGCTATGAGCTGATGTGCAATTTTAACGCATGCAGTTAGTAAGGATCGGTCACTGTTGTATGGTATTATATATAATGACATTATGGAATAGGATGGGTACAGGCCTGGCATCACGGGGGGAGGGAGGAATGTCGCCCCTTCAGTTTTGGGCAAAAAGATTTACCTAACTTAATTTGCGTCCTAAAAAAATAGTTGTACTTTGTCAATGGTCAGACAACACTAAATGACACGAACAGTCACTCAGTCTGTTTGATGGGCAGGAGGGCTATCCGTCCAGGAACTGCACATATCAGTGTTGTTATTGAGTGTCAACATTATGATCCTGTTTGCTCATGTGGACCGATTCCTTGCAGTAGTTTATCATTATACTTAAAATCGTTATATAACTAGGACTAGTTATAGCAGTCTGTGCTTTCTGTTGGTTTTACAACATTTTTTTCTTAACGATTCAGAACGTCCATGTAGCTGCAAAAATGAACGCTTATGGTACTTTTCGCTCCAGGCAATACAAACCGTGAGAGTGACGAAAAATGTGAAACTGAACTTCATCGCAAATACCACATTGTTAGTCGTTATCTTCTATCATGAAGCACTAATCAATGGCATAGCTACGAGATTTCATTTGGGTAGCTGCACCGTACAGCTCCGTTTCAACCGAAATATCACCCCCCCTCAGAATTTCAGACGCCCCCCTACAGATTTTTCCCCGGGCACCGCGCACTGATGGGGGACGGGGTGTCCAGGAAATGGTATCAACTTTTCTCAAGAAAATAAAAATAGAAACTCTATAGGCACTCAAACATTTTACTGTTTTTTTCGGGCAGGTGGCAAGACCCCCTCAGCAAAACCCTTGTATGCCAAGCTGTGGGCATTGATTCGTCGAATATACGTATATTTACGGCGAAAATACGGCTATACGTATATATACGTCGCCTCGACGTATAATCAACGTCGAATTGCAACCGTAAAATCGACGACATGAATAAACGCATATATAACGTCGAAAACACATCTAACACAGTGCCTGAGGCTTTTTACTGTATGTATCGTGTCGCAGTAATTAATTTACACGTGTATAATAAATATAGTAAATATAATAAATTAATTACTGCGAAAATAATTTACTTCGTACACTGTGCAGAGTGCCGTATACTCTTAGTTGCGGCACACACGATACATACAGTAAAAAGCCTCAGGCACTGTGTTAGATGTGTTTTCGACGTTATATATGCGTTTATTCATGTCGTCGATTTTACGGTTGCAATTCGACGTTGATTATACGTCGAGGCGACGTATATATACGTATAGCCGTATTTTCGCCGTAAATATACGTATATTCGACGAATCAATGCCCACTGGGTATGGCAGCCGCGCCGAGAAGCTTTGCTTATGCCCATCTTTTTCCACCGCTTCTACTGAACCTCGGAGCTGCAGGAGGAAGGGCTGACTTTAGAAAGAGCTCTTAAAGTCGCTAGAATTCATGAAGCAGCTCAAGCAGAATCAAGAATGCTTTCTGACCACAGTGACAAAGTGACACTGAACGGGGTGCTCGCTCAAACTTTACAAACAAAAGCCGAGCAGCAGGACGCAGTCATGCTAGAGATATAGAAGAACAGGGGACGGCTGACATTACATGTTACAGGTGCGGACTAACAACGCACAAAGCAGATGAATGCGGAGCGTGAACAGCAAAATGTCTACACTGTAAGAAAACAGGACATTATGCACACGTCTGCAGAACATCACGTCCGAGTTTAAGGAGAGCAACATCAGAGATTGGAAGCTAAGGAGTTTCAGGTCTGTGTTTTTATTCTAGGTTCAAGAAAGTATGAATACCTTTGCAAGAAGTATTTCAGAATCCCAGTCAAATCCAGTACGAATGCCCCATAGATCTGCATTGTACAATTAGTATACTGTTTGTCCGTTGAATCAAACACGCCTTATGAAGCATTTCTAAAACAGGAGAGATCGTTAGGGAATGCGTCTTCCTGTAAAAATAAAATGACTTCAAGGGTACTATAAGCAGAGGTGTGAAAGCCTGCTTTACTGAAGAACTATAGCCAGAGATGCCAAAGAGGTCGAGATTTCACCACGTGAGAGAAAGCATCTCAGAAAAAGAAGTTGCGGTCGTTTCCACGCGTTATAAAACCACTGGGTCAAACAACAAGAGCTGAAGAGCCGCTGTTGAGAGTAACGCGGCCAAGCGCTCTAAGGAGCTGGCTTAAACCTCCAGTCTCTTCAGGAGCATCTGTTGGAGTCGCACTGCTACAGCGTATCTCCTTGTTAAGTATCCCTTTTATTGTTGTTGCTGCCTCCAGGCGATGTAAACCAGATTCAGAAAAAAAATAATTTGAACAACATTATTCCTATGTTGTTTGAAGGCGCGGTGGCCAAGTGGTAAGGCGTCGGTCTCGTAAACCGAAAATCGTGGGTTCAAACCCCACCTGTGCCTGTTTCATTTGTTTTCCTTTAGTTTCAAAGTCTTCAAAAAACTCGCAATGTAGGAGTCTGAATAGTAAGAGAGCGTAACTGTCGCCAGTGATTAGTATTCTTGCATATCCTGCCTTGTTTTTTAGTCGACAAAGCTTGTTTCTCTTCACACCCATCTTCCGAATGATCACCTCAGCATTGGGAAGGAACGTGCGCTTGGTACAGCCCCCCACTCCATGGTCTGATCACAAACAGATCGGGTGAGCTGTCAGTCCAGGTTGGAAGTAACGTTCGAAAGCACTAAAAATCTGACTTAGGAACGAGAAGACCGTGTTTTTTTAAACGAGTAAACGATAAAATAATAGTTCAGGTGGGTAGCTGCGTCAGCATGCGTATATACTGCCTGCAAGACTATGTCAAGTTCAAGTTCAAGTTTATTGTCATTATACTTATACACAGGTATATGGTATAACGAAATGCTATTTAGCTAGCTCTCGGACATAAGTAGTACAAAGAAAAAAACACAACAACACAACAACAATACAATTGTATTACAAAAGAAAGACAGAGACAACAGCCGATGTGCAAAAAACAACAACAGGCAGTGTGCAAAACAACAAAAAGGTAACAGGTTATGTGCAAAAACATGCATCAAAAGAATGAAATAAAGGGATAGAAATTATGGGGAGTGAGCTTTTGACATGTATGGTAGAGGTAGATTTTCAATGTGTGTTTGGGTTTTTGGTAAGAAAGAAGGCACTGTGAGGTTCAGATCATAGGTGAGAGTGAGAGAGGCTGGGAGTTTAATAGTTTGATAGTGCGGGGGTAAAAACTGTTTCTGAGTCTGGTAGTCCGGACCCGAATGCTCCGGTACCGTTTTCCATGTCATGCTAAACGCCACAAATTTTGTTCGTCCAGTCGTATCAATCGTCCTAAAGTTACGGAAAATCGGATGCAACTGGTGCAATCAGCACCCATTTCTTCAGGATAGTCGAGCGTTTTAAAACAGCAAATTCACAGATTCGTGTCTTTTAAGCTTTGTGTTTCGCTCTCCAAATAGAGGCACGGGTTCAAATCCCACTCCCGACAGTCAGGCGTTTTACCCTGTGTTTTTTACCTGCCTTTACACTGTTTCAGTCTTGTTGTGCTCGCTGACAATCACAGTACGAGGAAAACGGAGAAACTACTTAGAAAAAACATAACGGACAGAAAAAAGCTTCGTAAACACGTGAATGTGATTAGCAGCAGTAAGGTATGCATTCAAATGTTTAAGGCTGATTTATAAAAGCAGCAGAAGAAAGGTGCAGCCTTTGTGAGAATTCGCGGGTTTTTATGCTGCTTGGACTTCTTTCAAGTCTATGAAGTGATCCCCGTTTTATTTTCATTTTCAAACTTCAGAACCGAATAACAAAAAGGTTTCATGTGTGACAGCATTCTGTTGCAAATACCGTTTCCACGATGTATTCAGCGACGGGAATGAAATATTTTAGTGCTGGCTCAAATGCGAGGAATTTCAGAAAAAACAACGCTTGCAGTAAACGACAAATTTAAAGCGTGTTGTCAGCATGAACAGAACAACGCAATGCTCTGTAAAAACGATCTGAAGCCGCAATTACTCTTTTATCTCGGGCAGTTCATTCCGATACGATGTTTCCGCAGAATAAATGAAATGCCGAACTCCAAACATGTTGTTGCCATTATTGTTACTCCTGCTGCTGTAGTTTTAAGCTTTAATCAGTGGGTATGTAATGTTGTAAAGGGGCTGGACTACTTTGTTCAGTCCAAATTCCATTATGTGAATTTATGCTTTTTTAATATAAGCATTAACAATACAATGCGTGCTCAAAAACCATTACTTATTAGCTAAAGAAGCGGCAGTGTTTTGACAATATGTGGTATTCGAACAGTAAATGCTGAAGTGTTTAATACTTGCTTGTGAGCAGATCTCCCTCGATTTAGACAAACTCTTGTTTGGCCGATGATTTCAGATCAAAATCTGAATCAAGTGGAAAGAAAGCTGAATTACGTAAAGGTCATATAAGGCACTGGGTATCACTGTTACGCCATCAGGTCCTGCTAGGAGGATTGGGGGGATCAAATTGACACAGAGGGACCCAATGTGGGGGCTGAACCCACAGTTCTGAGATTAAGAGATTCATGCTCTATTGACTGCGCCTGTATAACTCTTGTGCTACAGCAGTAATGTTTCTGGGTGTGGATGGACATGACATAATAGGCTGACAACAGGAACACGTGGCCCACAGGCAGTGACAGTATCGCTATCACATTTGGCTGCAGTATATTGTGTTGAGAGCAGCAATAACTTTCCTGCAGAGATGGGAGTGCCTTTAATACAGCTCTTTCAATCGGACAGAGTAACAGGAACGGATCAAAAGTTTCTGCTGTGGATCCATCTCCACGTGGGGGAAAGAGACAGTAAAATAGCGATGAAGAAACAGAAAGAATTGTGCTCTCTGCAAAGTAGGAAAGAGGTGGTCAGACACATAAAACAGCTTGGTGATAATTTACAGCGACAGTTTTATGTTATTTAGTACAAGGATTTCTCTTCATGTGACTTAAGATGTGTAATTTGTATGTTGGTTGTATGAGAACAGTTTCTTCTAAAGTCCTGTCAATTGACAGTGGAGAGCTAGCTGGTGCACATCTTCAAGAAGACTCTCTTTAAGGCGATTACAAGTTTCTCGAACAAATCTGTGTCATATTTTTAAAATAATTTAGCTAATGAGCAACGAGAGTATAAATGAATTCTCCCACCCTCCATTCAAAGATAAAACTCCATGTGCGATTCTAAGTTTCCTTGGAGCTACTGACGTTCGTCATTATTGGACATTCCCGGTGATATTGACTAAGGAGCTCAATTTTTACGTGTTGTAGTTCAACATGTACAAAATATTCGTATCCCCTGCAAATATCGGCAAGGTCAGTGATATTCTCAACAATGTGTGCCATTGCAATTCGTGCAATTCGTGCCATACTTTTTCCCAATGTATTCTGACATGCCAAGATCAGAGGGTCATATTTAAAAAAACTGGTGCATTAAAATGTTTTGTACTTCAGGATTTTGATAGTCTGTTACATTGTCTTTCACACGTCGGTGTCAGAACTGTGAGACATTTTCATAATTGGGGGGGAAGGCCGTAGCAATAAGCAGAAAGTACAATCACCTTTTCCCAGTGTAAGTCCGTGTTATGGTGAGTTTTCAAAATTGGTTTGCGATTTTCTGAAATATATTGCATACAAAAATATGATTTGAACAGTCGCTATTTATTTGGATATTTCCTTTCACTGAGGATGTCTGCAGTATTCCAGCCGTATTAGTACTGATCGAAGAGAGCCATCTACAGGCGAAAGGCGACATAACATCACAGCAGCAGCATTTAAGGTGGAACGAAAAACGCGAAGAAGCTGGCGAATAAGAAGCCAACTTCAGCCTCGTAGCAGACCCTGGGAGGCACGCTCAAAATAATCATCTTTCCCAGTACTTCAGAGTCATATTTAAAGCGCTTTACTGCAATTTTATGTGATCGATGGAAGATGTGAAGCCATCGAGCCTGTACTGCGATTCACATTGAAATTGAAGCCATTTCTCATGCTTTCTCTCAGTGTCGGGGCTGCAATTGCGTGTAAAGGAGGCGACTTGAAAATGAAACGTGCAATCACCTTACAGAGGGTCTTCACGACGGGGTGCGTCAGCTAGTTCTCCATTATTGTCAATTTACTGGACTTCTGAAGAAACCTATCGACATCGAAAATACAAACTGCACAGCTTAAGGCACATGAAGAGAAATCCGTGTGCTGATTGACTCAAAAATGTCGCTACAAATAATCCGCCGGGTTGATTTACTTGTCAGACCACCTCCCTCCGTCCCTCTTTGCTGTTAGCACAATTCTTTCAGTTTCTTTTCTTGTATTTTCCTTGCTATTTTACTGTTGCTTTTCCCCATGAGGAGATGGATCCACAACCGAAACCGTTTTCACCCTTTGTTTCTGCAGCGTCAGTCTGTATGAGGAGCACATCTCGCACAGCTCCAGTGGCGCAATCGGTCAGCGCGCGGTACTTATACAGCAGTGCACAGCGGAGTCATGCTGAAGTTGTGAGTTCAAGCCTTATTTGGAGCAGTGTCTTTAGCTACTGAAAGCAACTGTCGAGTTTAGATACTCAGGTATTTGATGGAGATAAATTAACATCAAACGAACAAGTAAAGGTAAAGGTTTATTTCGAGTCACGATCAAAGAAGGCTCCACAGCTGAAACATTGTGTTTCCTTCTCTTTTCAGCATGGAATAAACCTATACTTTTCCCTTTGCAGCATGCCCACGCATGCTGACGCAGCTCCCTACTTAAATTACTATCAGCTGTGTACTGTAATATGATTTGACTCCACGCTTGTGTTTCTCGGGAGACAGCAGAAATATTGAGGATTTGCGGCTACAGAAAATAATGTGAACTTTACAGGCAAAAGTAAGGTTACGTTAAAGAAACAAAAACTTATTGTCACCCTTTTCAACTTGATTATTTAAGACATTTGTTCGGAATAGTATATCTTCTCGTGTCTGTGGCTGTTGTCCTACAATAACGGTGGTGAAATAGCAGGAATGTGCAGAAAGAATCGGAGATAGAACAGAAGACTCATCTAGTCGATAGTAAGGTTGTGTAGGACCTCACACACGTCGATGTCAGTGTTGAGTAGTGTGGTTTAAATCTTCTTCACGAACCAGAAAGGAGTAGAAACCTAAAGTCTTCTGATTCGTAATCAGACACGTTATCCATTGTGCCATTGGCGTTTGCATCGCGTTCCCATACAGCACCACATTCAGTTCAGAGCCGCTACTATTCATGTGTTTTGTACGTGTGTCTTATTACTACGTCTTTCATTATGTCTGGTTTAAAATAATGTATCTTTAAAACAGACAAAGGGTTTATGAGTCTCCCTGAAATTCACACACGAAGAATAAAAGATATCGCGTTTAAAAAGAATACAGAGATGCCGGCGATAGAAAACGGAGCGTCTTAAGTGCGCGCTATCACTGAACTAAACTCCCGATCAGTAAGTTTGTCGGCGGCTTTTTAATTGTGTTAGGAAGAGCAAACAGTCCACAGTGTACATTTTAAAGGTCTAAGCAAAACAATCAGACGTGAGGATTATTCAGAACAGGAGCCTCTTCTTTGTATACTGAGTTTTCGGGTGAATGTCAAAGTGAAAGACAAATTAGCAATTTTCACTTTTTGATTAAGGAACAAGAAAACACCATCCTTCAAACTGGATTCAGACCTGGGACATAAGAAATACTCGCTGCTTTTTCTACAGTCTTAAGAGCTAGCAACTGAGCTATCGAGGGGTCAGAAAATAAACGTTTTGTCACACGCGTAGCCCAAGTGTAGTGTAGTGTAGTGTTCCTCTTTATTTAAATCCCAGTTCGACATCAAAATACTCACTCCCATAGTCTCGTTTAGTAGAAGAAATGGACCAGGCTTCTACTGTATAAACGTCCAGAGTTCTTATAAAACATTTGAAGGGATATCAGTGCAGGAGGAAATTGACTCTTTTTCTAGTGGGATCAGGATCACATAAAACCTTTCGTTTGGATTGAGAAGAGGATCATGGTGATACTCAAAACATACTAACCTTTGCTTCTTTCGAGGACGAATGGATTATTGAGCTGCGAACATCGGTTCAAATCCAATCTCTCCAACTGCAGTTGCTTCTTTGAGAGTTTCTTCAAATCTTTCAACTGAACGTCAATATCGAGGGATATTGACGGTAAAATCTTATGGATTTTGGTTTTCTTTTGATCGAAATTGTATTAAAATTCGAGCCTCTTTCACAGTTGTATAATACTTTCCCCTGCATCCTCAGATAAAAATTCTAAATACCACAAAGTTACAATATATGGAATAGCATTAATTTTTAAATGTTTTTTAAAATTTGCATTTATTTAGAGCTACATTTTGTGCTAGGTAAAGATAACATTGTTTATATTGATGGGATATAAATGTACGATGAATTTATGAGGTAAAAGGTGTACGCAGGTGCCTTTTGCGTACTTTAATCAAAGACAATAAATAACTTTCACTCAGACGTTGATCAGAAGCTCAATAAATGACGAAGCAGAGGCTCCTGTTCCGAATTCCCCTCACGTCTGATGGTCGTGTTCTGATCAAGATCAATCTAAATTGGTACAAGGGATTTTAACAAATCTGGTCTTTAAGTTCAGGGACTGCTCTGTCTGCTTTGTAATTCAAAAATAGATACAAATGTCAAGTTTTTTATAGATAAAGTGTTGTCTGTTTTCAAAAGTTAGGTACTTAATTGACTTTATGATTTGGTTTTGATTTTGAATCGTTATATTATTAAGTTTGTGCTTTCTCTGTTTTTATCGTATTGTGAAGTTATTTTTTAAACAAACGCTTACAAAGGCAAACAGGGCACACAGTACAAGCTACTGTGCACTTTTGGGAGTATACCAGGTTCGATATAAAATCGCAAAAATGTAAAAGGAGAAAATACCCCAGACTGCGTGTAAAGCCCTCCTTGAGGTATGCTTACAAAATAGCTGCACCAGGCACTTGGACACAGATAAACACAGGGATTTAAAATTCAGGAATATGAATGGTCAATTGCTTACAGTTGGTTTTTTTACGTTTTGTATTTAGCGATTTGTGTATAAATCTTTTAACAATTCATTAAAATGCTAACAATATGTAAAATAAAAGCAACAGCACCGTTAAATGCCGGGGAGACGGGCAGTTTTTTTTTTACAATCAGATTCCAATCTCTAATGCTGTGTGTGAGAGCTGTGTGTGAAAGCTTACTGTACATAACTTTCCTTTTCTCACATTTTCTGACAACTATTTTTTCTGACCAAAGGGGCACCCTGTCAAGATGTGAGTCGCTCTTGAATCAGAGCTGGGTGACACGGGCTTCTGTTCTGATATGGTTGTACGAGAAGCAGGAGGAATCGCTTCACTCGTATGAAGCATGAGCTGAATCAGGAGTGAGACATTTCGTGTGTTTGTGCATATGTCAACGCCTGACCTACATCGTAAAACTAAAACTAAATTAAAAACTAACATTAAGTTGTCAGAGACATTCATTTATATACAAACATTACTTGTTTCTTTGCAGATAGGCATGCTGAAGTAGCTACCCACCTGAATATATTAAACGTTTCATCTATACAATCAAACATAGTATTCTCCTGAATAACTACTCGAAAGAAGCCGCAGCTCAGGTGTTAGAGAGATTTGAAATCAGATCGATGGATTTAGAGTCCAGACTGCTAACCGACAGCTGACACAGGTCTTTTACAGAACTGTTTTGATTTTTTCTACTTTGTCCCCGTGACGTCATTGTCCTGCTCGCAGCCAAGCCCGACACACGGTACCATCTGGTTTCTGTCGCTGGGCGCTCACCCTGCGGTCCATGTGGGTCCTCATGCCCCAGTATAATGACGGGGACATTAAACTGTAAACAGGTGCCGTCCGTTGGCTGAGAAGTAAAACTGAGGTCCTGACTCTCTCTGGCCTTTAAAAATCCCAGGTCGTCTCTTGAAAGAGTAGGGGTGTAACCCCGGCATCCTGGCCCAATTTTCCATTGGCCCTTACCAGTCATGACCTCCTAATAATCCCCATCTATGAACTGGCTTCATTACTCTGCTCTCCTCCCCACTGATTGTTGATGTGTAGTGAGCATTTTGGCACAGTATGGCTGCTGTTGCATCATCCAGGTGGGGCTGCACATTGGTGGCAGTAGTGGGATTCCCCATTACCTGTAAAGCGCTATGAGTGGAGTGTCCAGAAAAGCGCTATATAAGTGTAAGCGATAATAATAATAATTATTATTATGTAAATTGCAATAAAAATAGAATATTTGTTTCAAAATCGATTAATGTAAAAACTGATAAAGCTAATGCTTTTTTCAGGGCTATATCTACTTTTTTAAAAAAAGAGAAGTCTGTTGCAATTGTGAAATTTGGAGAAGATGCACCAGCGGGTGCCTTCACATCTCCAGCTTCAGTCTCGCCTGTAGCTGGGAGAAGGTTAAAAGCACACAAGTGATCTGTAGACGATGTTCGGGGAAGAGATAATTCTGTTTTCAGCACAGGGAGTGAGAATGAGCTCAGTCCGGCTCCCAGCAGAATCCATTCTGGTTTGGTTACTGTTAGACTGTGCGTCTGAGGCTCTTTGGATCGCAACGTGAAAAAATAGAATTGCTCACATCAAGAGGAAGGGAAGATATCATGTTTAAAAAATCAGAACCGAAGATTTGGATCCGGGGCCTCATACTTATCAAAATATTAAAATAATAGTTATTAAAATATCAGATTGTGTTTCTGCAAAATTTCGTGCACAGTACGCCATTTTTATCTAAAAATAAAACAACAGCCACAACAAGGGCTTTACACGCAGTCTGGGGTATTTTCCCCTTTTATATTTTTGCCACTTTATATCGAACCTGTTATACTCCCAAAAGTGCACAGTAGATTGTACTTAATAAAAATGTACAATTCACCACTGGTATAAACAGATGTGTGCCATGTCTGCCTCTATAAGCATTTGTTTAAAAAATAAGTCCACAATACGATAAAAACACAGAAAGCACAAAGTTAATAATACAACGATACAAAATCAATACCAAATCATAAAGCCAATTAAGTAGCTATCCTTTGAAAACAGAGAACACCTTTATATCTACAAAAAACTTGACATTTGCATTACAAAATGTATTTTTGAATTACAAAGCAGACAGAGAAGTCCCTTAATTCATAGATCAGATCTTGGCCAAAACAAGACAATCAGATGGGAGCTGAATTTGGAACAGGAGCCTCTGCTTCGTCGTTTATTGAGCTTTTGATCAACGACTGAATTAAACAGATTCACTATTTTAACTCTTTGATTACAATACACAAAAGGCACCTTCCTTCAAGCTGGAGTCAAACCAGCGACCTAAGGATTCCCAAGTGTTTCCATTACAGTTCCCTACTTTACCAACTGAGCTATCGAAGGGATACCAGGAGCTGCACTCTGACACATACTGCCCAATGTAGTGAAATGTTCCAGATGAGTAAAATCCCAGATCGACATTGTTTCCAACTCGTTTCCTTAGTCTTTTTTACCTTGAATTTAAACCACAAACCAGGATTCTACCGTATAAACTTCCGGGGATATTAAAACATGTTTGATGGGGCATCAATCATTCCAGGCGGAAATTGACTCCTTTTTTTTTCTTGGGGGAAATGAGGAACAAAACTAAATGTCATTCTGTGCTTCTTAGAAGCATTATCACAGCTAATGCATGTAATGCCTTTAGTATGTGAAGGTGAGAGTTCAGTTATGCCAGGGAGTGAAGAGAACTGAAATTTAGAAAATTCATATTTAAATAGATTGCAAATCTTCAAAGTGTTCTGTCACTGCAAAATTATTACAGGGGTCTACCAGCTGCGATACGTGCTTGTTTTGGGACTATTTCCAATAAGTATCGCATTAGTAATTGTGTGTCCTTACTGGTATCTTTTAAACTGTGAGGGACATTCGGTTATATAGTCATAATCCGATTTTAACGTGTCCTGCATTTTAATTTACTGAACAGATAAATTGAAACGTTCTGATTCAGAGCCCCTGCAGTTCGTGCTAATTAGAACCACAACAATGCTCCCGTGTCCTGAGCACCACACTGAGCACACGTTCAGCTGGGCTCTGACTTTGTTCAGCACGACTTCTTGTTGCAGTTGAGCTCAGAGCTAGAGATGATCTCCATATTCTACCGCACTAAGTAGTTCGAAAGTTAGTACACAGTACACACTTCTAAGTGGAGTCAGGTTGTTAAAAAAATAAACCAGCGCCCTGTCACAGAAAAGTACCCCGGTCTCCCGCGCAGCAAGCGTAGGCACTCAGCACTGTACTAAAGAGGAGCGCTTATTCGCAGCTGAGCGTGAGCTCTGTTTACAGTCAGCAGACATTTCCAATGACGTTTTCGCCTGCTCTCAGCTTTTTAAAGACGGTCATAAACGCTCATGAAGTAATTCATGTCAGTTTGAAGTCTGTTTCTGTTGTCTCGGCTCTTGACGAAGAAAAGCCGTGCCGTGATTTTTTTCCCCACTTAAGGCTTCTATCGTTTCTACTCTAACGAGAAAAGCTTTTCATCAGAAGTGTGATTTGAACATATGTCTCCAGGAGAAACTGCACTGGCTGTAAACTCCAGAGACTCCCTCTCTGAAGAAGTTTCCGTCACCCTGCAAGAGAGAAGATCCATCATTCACTGAGGCAACCACTGAGACAATTAACATTGAACACGCGAAATGCGAGATGCTTTCTACCTAGGGATTTTATCGTTTCTACGTTGTCAGAAGTGGGGTTTAAACAAAAGTCTCCAGGAAAAGCTGCAACCTAAACTCAACGCCTTAGACCACCAACCATCCAACCTGTGTCTCTTATACGAAATTATATTTTATTTCTTTCTACTTGTTGAAAAGAAAAAAAGTGAAATCATGTAATGAGAGAAATGTCTTTTTTCATGGGAAAAACAAGTACGAGCAAATGTAAAGTTTAGAGCAGCGCTCAATAAAAACGATCAGAAACCGAAAGCGCTTCTTATGCGTATCAGTATATTCCGATGCCGGTGGTTCTGCAGAAGAAATAAGAATAGCCGAACTCTAAGCACTGTGTTGCCATTACGGCTACTCTGGCTGCAGCTGCTTTAAGATCTACTCAGCGGGCACAGAAAGTTGAAAGAGGTCAGACTGGTTTGCGCTGTTTAAATAACAGTGTGCGAATTTAAACTTATTTAAATAAGATTGTTTACAATGTAATACATGCTCCAAAAGCGTTAATACTGCACTGGCTGCTATTTGAAACGCCTTCATAAATGACGCGTAATAGAGATTGATGCAGCTGGCTTTTATGCTTCACAATACATTGCAATCAGGAAAGTATACTGTATTGTAATCAGGAAAATAAATCAATTATTAATATGCAATACAACGTCTGTTCTTAAAAATGATAGCTGTTTTACACTGACGTCGCTCTTTATGAGATAATCCAGATTGTGAAGACGACTGCACCCTAGCAGATCAAAATATTACACGAAGGCTGTAAAGCACACTCTGAATCGATCCGAAAATTTGATTTCCTCGATCCGTTTAGGCTACAACAGGCAACTTGGCGCTTCTCCAGCAAACCATTTCTCAGTTTTGTGAATGACTTGTGCTTCCAACACACCAATTTCAGTAGCTTGTCAGAATGGCCGAGTGGTCTAATGCGCCAGATTTTAAGGGCATGTTTTTCCATTGATTGGGTGTTTTGGTCTCTGAATAGAGGCGTGGGTTCAAATCCCACTCTGACAGCTACTGTCTTTTCCCTGCCTTGCGTTTTTCCTGTCTTCTTGTGCTCGCTGACAACGACAGGAAGAGGAAAACGGAGAAACCGGCTTGGGGGCACATGATGGGCAGGGAAATACTTCTTGAACACTTATGTGATTAGCAGAAAGTCAAATAGGCTTCGATGTCTGCCTTTAGAACTGTTTGGGCTGCCTGTAATCGAGGAAAGATTAACTGCAAAGTATGCATTCAAATGTGAAAGACCGAAATAGAAAACCAGAAGAAGACTTATTAAAAGAAACATTGTTTTCCTTGCGGTTTATCCTGTATTTCACTGGCTGGAGACGCTGTGTCCGGGCTCAGCGGTTATATAAGAAAAGACACAGGCGGGGTTCATGGTTTTGTGCTCCCCCTGCGGAATGCGCGTCTCTTCTCTCCTTTAATACCTTCATACACTCCTCTCAAACCATAGCAAATTCCCGGAATATTTCGGTTTTACCTATTTCACAGGTAGTGGGTCTTTCTTTCCGAGATCACAGGTAGAAACAATAAACACGCTGAAAACAGGAAGGTATTCCTGATCGTAGGCGAAGATGTGCAAAAATAAATTTCCTAAAATCCAATACGGTCCAGTCCCGTTCAGGTACTATTCTGATGTAGATGAATATTTTTGGCACAGCTGTTACAACAAACAGGCAAATAAACTTTTTTTATTATTTCATTCGAGCTGTAGTTTTGAAAATGTTTTTTTTTCCATTCACTAAATAATACAAAACACAAACCCACCATAAACGTCTGACCATTGATATTCCTGAATTATAAGCTCGTACACACGTACCGCGAAATTCGTGCAAGAGTCACAGCTGGGAGGCAGTTCAACGAATATGATGCCTTTCAGGGGCCGAGTATTAGACACGCCTTATCGTGCAGAGATTATTCTTCCTCTACCGCAGTCTTTGCCTCGGACCACCCCTCTTGGCACATTAGCACTTTTAATTTTCGATTTTCTACATAGAACACCAAATATCTTGAGGAAGTCTGTCAAGCAAAGACTGCTGGATAATTGATGTGCAAACGTTGGTTCAAAATCAACATCCTCTGCTATTGCCGTTGATTCTTTGAGAGTTTCTTCAAGTTCTTCATCTGACCTTCAGTATCGAGGGATATTGAGCATAATACCGTACTATTTGTAGCTTTCTTTTGATCGCCCGTTTTATTAAAATGCCAGCCTCTTTTACAGTTATTTAGATGTTTGGCAAGGTGTAATAGCCCCCCTCGCATCCTCAGCTAAAATATTTTAAAAGTACAACAAAATTACATTATATTGAACAGCGTTTATGTTAACATTTATATTCAAATTAAAGTAAATATACGAAAATATTAAAATACAACTTCGGCGATCTGTCGTTTTTGCTTGTCAAGTTCTCAAACAATTTTGCTATGTATTTTAAATTACTTTAGCTGAAGATGCAACGGGAGCATTCCCGCCACCCACTGGAACCTATAATTCCATGGGTGAATACTAACTGCTTGGAAGTTGCCAATGTCCGTAATTATTGGAAATTCCCGGTAATGTTGTTCTACATGTTGTTTTACATGTTCTGTAAAACAAGACAGGAAAAAAAGGTACCGCTGCAATTCGGATCCAGCATCTCCTCTTTATGAAACAGGTGTTTTAACCAGCTTTACCACAGCGCCGGCAGAACACTATTCTTATACAGGTGGATACCCACCCTCAAACCTTTGTTCTCCCGCTACTTTACCTTTGCCTACTGCCCTGTCTCTCTCACACCTGAAGAAGGCTCCACGGCCGAAACGTTGTGTTCTCTTTCTTCTTTTTTCCAGCATGGAATAAACCTATTACCTATTCTTATACAGCCGCTTGGACACACCGCTCTGAGACATCTGAGGTCGATGTGCGCTGAGCCTGGTCGCCGACCAAAATCATGCCCAAGTGTAGATGGCTTTCGTGACGAGGTGGCCGAGTGGTTAAGGCGATGGATTGCTAATCCCTTGTGCTCTGCACGCGTGTCCCATCCTTGTCGGTTTATGTCTTCGACTTGTGATCCGTTTCTAAGTCGGACTTGCTATCTTTATCTACTGTAGTAGAGTAGTAATATTTCTAGCGTTGGCTGAACATGGCTTACAGCAGTAGCTGACAGATATAGTCTCTTAATAGGTTAAATTTATGCTTTGTACTGCTTTCACCTGATATTAATAGTAGTCCTGATGAACGATTTAGGGACATGGCGCATCTTGAAAATGTTCTTGTTAATTTCAGTTTGGAAAAAATGCACTCACCAGAAGCAGAAACTGGTCGTATCTGCAAAATGCGCAATGCAATAGCAATGTCTTGCTATGAGTCCTTACCTGTTACAGGAGGCGTTGTAGGACTTTTTAGCTCAGAAAAAGCTATCAATTCATCTTACATTTCTACTCCATCAATATTAGCAATGTTATCTTTACTAAGCTCTAAATATAGCTCTAATTAAATGCAAATTTTAAAATACATTTTAAAATAAATGCTATTCCATATATTGTAACTTTGTGGTATTTAGAATTTTTATCTGAGGATGCAAGGGAAAGTATTATACAAATGTGAAAGAGGCTTGTATTTTAATACAATTTTCGATCAAAAGAAAACCAAAACCCGTATGATATTACTGTCAATATCCCTTGATATCAACGTTCAGTTGAAAGATTTGAAGAAACTCTCAAACAAGCAACTGCAGTAGCAGAGAGTTTTGATTTGAACCGATGCTTGCAGCTCAATACTCCATTCGTCCTTGAAAGAAGCAAAGACAGGGATGTTTTGAGTGTCTCCATGATCCTCTTCTCAATCCAAAAGAAAGGTTTTATATGATCCTGATACTACTAGAAAAAGGGTCAATTTCCGCCTGCACTGATGTCCCTTCAAACGTTTTACGTTAAGAACTCTGGACGTTTATACAGTGGAAGCCTGGTCCATTTCTTCTTCTGAACGAGACTATGGGAGTGAGTATTTTGATGTCGAACTGGGATTTAAATAAAGAGGAACACTAAACTACATTGGGCTACACGTGTGACAAAGCGTTTACTTTTCGACCTCTCGATAGCTCAGTTACTAGATCTTAAGACTGTAAACAAAAACAGCGGGCATTTCTTATGTCCCTGGTTTGAATCCAGCTCGAAGGATGGTGTTTTCTTGTTCCTTAATCAAAAAGGGAAAATTGCGAATTTGTCTTTCATTTTGACGTTCACCTGAAAGCTCAGTATACAAAGAAGTAGAGGCTCCTGTTCTGAATAATCCTCACGTCTGACTGTTTTGCTTAGACCTTTAAAATGTACACTGTGGACTGTTTGCTCTTCCTAACACAATTAAAAAGCCGCCGACAAACTTACCGATCGGGAGTTTAGTTCAGTGATAGCGCGCACTTAAGACGCTCCGTTTTCTATCGCCGGCATCTCTGTATTCTTTTTAAACGCGATATCTTTTATTCTTCGTGTGTGAATTTCAGGGAGACTCATAAACTCTTTGTCTGTTTTAAAGATATATTATTTTAAACCAGACATAATGAAAGACGTAGTAACTAGACACACGTACAAAACAGATGAATAGTAGCGGCTCTGAACTGAATGTGGTGCTGTATGGGAACGCGATGCAAACGCCAATGGCACAATAGATAACGTGTCTGATTACGGATCAGAAGACTTTAGGTTTCTACTCCTTCCTGGTTCGTGAAGAAGCTTTTAAACCACGCTACTCAACACTGACATCGTAGTGTGTGCGGTCCTACACAACCTTACTATCGACTGGATGAGTCTTCTGTTCAATCTCCGATTCTTTCCGCACATTCCTGCTATTTCACCACCGTTATTGTAGGATAACAGCCACAGACACGAGAAGATATACTATTCCGAACAAATGTCTTAAAAAATCACGTTAAAAAGGGTGACAATTAGTTTTTGTTTCTTTAACGTAACCTTACTTTTGCCTGTAAAGTTCACATTATTTTCTGTAGCCGCAAATCCCCAATATTTCTGCTGTCTCCCGAGAAACACAAGCGTGGAGTCAAATCATATTAAATAACACAACACATCTATTAATTTAACACCCAGATGTGACAGAACACATGTAAGACTTACACACAGCTTTTAATATGCTATAGTGAATTTGCAAGTGTCCTGGGGAGGGAAGAGAACTGATATTAAGGAAATGCATATTTAAAGGGGATGTAAGTCTTAAATGTGTTTTGTCACATCTGGGTGTTAACTGAATAATTTTTTAGCATTATTTATTGTGTTTTGACTCTATACTTGTGTTTCTCAGGAGACAGCAGAAATATTGATGTTTACATTTATTTTCACATTCCCGGTGATATTGACTTAGGTACTCAACTATTTACTCGTAGTTTGACTCGTGTCAAAAGTTGAAAATCTCTGCAAACATCAAGATGGCTAAGGACGTGGAAAGAAACTCAATCACATTTAGAGAAGGTAATGTTTAGATCGGATTAATTCGAAGTGTGTCTCTGCGTGCGTTTGATCTACCAACGTTGTGTTTAACTGAAGGACACCCTGAGTGTGGCATAGAAACTAACACATGTCGTATTTTTTCTACATTCACAGATTTTTGGCTAAAGTAAAAACAAATCGTTGTCATTTTCTTGCCAGCTGGCAGTAATTCTTTTGCATTGATAAGAAAGATGAGCACTTTATCTTCCGCAATGTGTGGATTTCTTGAAAAATAAGCTGTGCCAAAATGAAATGAACACTTCTTTTAAACATAATGCAGAAGCATGTTGTCTATACCAATAAACGGTGCGAGAAGACAGGAAGAAAAGCACCGTTGGGATTTGAACCCAGGATTTCCTGTTTATTAGACAGGAGCTTTAACCAACTAAGCCACAACGACGGCGAAGCAGTATCCTTTTACAGCCAATTGCACACACCGCTCTGTCACATCTTCGTTCGGTGTGCGGTGAGCCTGCTCGCTGAGCATGTTGAGAAAGGATGTGAAATGGCTTTTATCCGGCAATTTCATTACCAAGGAGCTCAATATGCTTTTGATGATCTACAGGGTGTCCAGTGCAACACAGGCGATGGACTGCTAGGATTTGGAGCCAGGATTTCCCGTTAACTAGACAAGTACTTTAACCAACTAAGCCACGGCGCCGGCAGAATTCTCCTCTTTTACTGCCACTTGGACACACCGCTCTGAGACACCTGCGTTCAGTAAGCGCTGAGTCGGCTGGCTGAGCACGTTCCCTCCTTTACATTCAATAGGAGCCCCGACACGAAGAGAAATGGCTTTTATTGTGCACTTTTCATGTCCAATGCGCTTGACATCTCCCAAGGGCGACAAAGTTCATTTACGACACTTTTCCTTTCTTTCTTTCTTCTTTCTGTACTCTTTGATGAAACAAAACGAGAAATCATGTAAGGGAAAATGTCTTTTTTCATGGAGAAAACATGCACCAGGAAATGTTGTGTTTAGAAGAAGTGAGTTAACATGAAAAGTGACCTAACTTACCGGAGCAAATGCTCACCTAGCAAGATCTGCTTTACTACTAGAGAGAAGTAGAGTGAAAGACGTGATCATTTCACGCCGTTGTGGAACAAAATTCCTTTTTTCTTGGAATTCTAAATCAATCCACATAAAGGCTTTGTCTGCTTAAAAGTGATGATTTTTAAAAACTGATAAAAATGTAGAAAACACGTTTCTCACGTAGAAATTTAAGATGGGGGTGGGGTATTACTAGTAGCGGCGCTGAACTCACCATGGTGCAATTCAGTTACGTGGCGGGCTAGTGGTTTAATGGATAACGCGTCTGATTTCGGTTTATAAGATTGTCGATTTGACTTCTACCGGGGTTGTGTGATTTAAATCAGGCTCCTCAGAAATAGATGTCCGTTATGTAAATGAACCGCACCTGAAAGCAAACGTTGGGTCTGGGTTCCTTTCTTTCCTGCATGAAATAGCAAATCGTTACAAAAAAAACACCAACTAATGTCCAATAGTCCAATAGTTAGTTATTTAAGTAAACATGAATATACTGTAAGGTCTTGGTACATGGGAGTGGATTTCAACCACAATTAAAAAAGGGCAAATTATAATTACAGGCTTCAGACACTTTTTCATACAAAAGTGACCAAACACTCCCTAACTTTCAGGTTTGCTTGAACCTGTAACAAAAAAGCGGTCTGAAACTTCCATTCTCTGATGTCACTTTCTCTAAAGTCAGACGTGATGTTTCGCGGACGTGCAGTGTGCCTTTTCTCTTGTCGTGTTCAAGATGAAACGCTGCATAAGCTCCTGACTGCGTGGTCTGTACTGTTCTGTTATTTCGTTCAGATTACCTATGTGGTGTACAAATAATACTGAACAGCATGGTGTAATTTCCGGGTTTGGCACCAGCAACACCTGCAAACCCATCAGCTGACCTCGACGTGATTTGAACACGCAACCTTCTGATCTGGAATCAGACGCGCTACCGTTGCGCCACGAGATCACTCGCTACACGTGCTTTTAATTCCCCCAAAGAGAAAAATCAGCGTCCCTGAAAATTTTTTTGTTCATTCTCTCCTGTGAGGAACACCGCAACGAGGGTCTCTTCTTCCCAGACCACAGATTATTCTTCCTGCTCGGCTCTCACACAGGGAGCAGACACACCGTCTCCACTAATGTGTTTACTACATCTATAGATCTGACCCCCTACAGCCCCGATATTCCTGGACAGGATATTTACCACCAGCCTCGTGAACTTCTCATCTTGACCTCTCCCAGGAGGAGCACAATTAACACAGAATCCCCTCTCCATTTAGCATTTATCAAATTGCGTGGATGCAGACATCACTCAGAATCACCTGTATGATTCTCCCAAATTCAGACTGGCTGTGCTTTCAAAAATGTATAGGTGACTAGCTTCCTAACAGTTTTAACAGCATTTGAAAAGGCTGTTGATGCATTGGGCTTGAACTGACCCCGGGTCAACTGCTTGGAAGACAGCTATGCCCGACACTACACCATCAACGCGCACACCACAGAGCCCCTCAGAACATCATACGATAATGCCACTGATATCGGAAGCTTTCTCCAGCATTTGTGATGATTCCACATATTGCGAAGGAATCATGATATTGTTCAATACTGTCGCTAGACGTTCGAATGGGTTTCAGGGCCAGGTGGACTGTTTCCTAGAGAGTCACGAACCGCAGTGGTATTGTATTGCAGTGAGACAACACAATGCCTGCTAGACTATTCATGCTATTCGTGCTAAATGCCACAGATTGTGTTTGTCCAGTCGTGTCAGTCATCCTGAAGCTACGGAAAGTCAGACGCAGATGTGCTGTAATACTTTCAGGAAGTTAGGATTTGTTTGTGCAAAATCCGAGAACATTGCTCTGTTATCTTATATCTTTGCTCTGTCATCATCATCAAGGCTCTGTCATCTACTGCTGAAAATGCGCAGTGGTTTTCTCAGAATGCCCTATGTATCCAAAGGATGTAAACTATGAAATAGTTAAACCTATGTAAACCTAAAGCTATAAGGGGAAGACAAATGTGAAGCGTTACAGCAATGGCATATCATGAGATGATTAATCGCAATTTCCATAGGAGCCCCATGGTTGCCTGGCAACCGTCAGCTTTGCGCAGTGGCAGTATCGTCGCCTATGAGGTTTAGCAGAGGCGCAGTTATTGCTAGTTGAAAACATTTCCCAATACCCCGCTTCCTCTGATTTGAAATACAATCAGTGGGAGCAATTTTTGACAGTCTCGTGAGAGGCTGAGCAAGGTGTTTAAAGACAAATTTTGTCATTGTATCATCATAGCACAAAGAAGCGTGTTTTTGTCTTCTCAACAGAAATGTTCTTTAGCTCTTTCAGCGTTATGCAGGGAACAACGTCCGTTGAGATCACCTTTGAGTCAGTGCAAATGTTTGTGAGCTGTCAATTCAATTTTAATATTGGTTGTACTGGTGTGCTGCTTGTCTGTGAAAAATTAATCTTCTGCTTCTTCATGCCGAATCATCTGCAAAGGTCGAGTTTATTCAATGTTTGCGCACAGCACTCCATCAGGAATATTTTGTCCTAGTTCAATAAGGACTTACTGCACGCATTCACAAACCTCACAAACCGATAAAACCGGTTTGCTGGTTAAAAGATTTTATTAAATGTGAAAAAAGGTCTGATTGTGAAAAGGTCAAAATGTTAGTGAAAAAATCAGTAACATGAGGAAAAATAAACTGTGGGAGCCCCATGACTCCCCATGTCATGCTGTATTTCTCTCTCATTCTACTGGGAGTGGTGCCGTCGCTTCTGGATAAAGACTCTCAGTAGTCATTCCAGACAGGTCAGGTATGACTGTGCTTTGCCACAAGAACCTCAGAGATTGTAAGCTGGGTAGTTTCAGATCACTATTTTATTAAAGGTTCAAGCAAACCCAAATACTTTTGCAAGAGACATTTCAGAATCCCAGTCAAATCCAGTATGATTGCTGGATCCTTCGAATTCGACTGAAGTATAGCACAGATCTGCAGTCCACCATTAGAATACTGTGGGTGTGTTGTATAAGCCACATGGCCAAAATAGTTCTAAAACAGGAGATGCATCCTCGTTTAGGAATGTGGTATAAAGTGAAATGGTCTGGGAAGAGTCCTACGTTTGAACAGTTCAAAATAGACGTAAAGGGGTATTTACGGACTCTTTCGAAATGTAAGAACAAGCTGTGCGGACCTTATCTTTATTTACCTTGTGTAATCGTTTTTCATAAAGTGTAATTGTATTATAGCATGTGCCCCTGATGATTTTCTTCATACGTTATATGTGCTCTTGTTTGTATTGTATGTAGTTTTGTTGTTCAAATAAAACGTAAAAGACACAACTTTCCGGATGCGGCTGCTGTAAAAATAAAATGACATCAAGGGTGCTGTACGCAGAGGTCTGAAACCTGCTCCACAGAAGATCTTTATCCAGAGGTGTTAAAGAAGTCGAGATCTCACCATGAGAGGGGAAGCATCTCAGAAAAAGCAGGTGCAGTCGGTTCCACGGTCATAACGCCACTAAGTCGGGTGACAAGAGCAAAACCCACCCGACCTCCTCCGAGCAAGTAATGAGACAAAGAGACAGCGCACAGCGGGTAGCGTGGCCGAGCGGTCTAAGGCACTGGATTAAGGCTCCAGTCTCTTCGGGGGCGTGGGTTCGAATCCCACCGCTGCTAGGTGCTTCTGTCGCGACCCCCTTTCAGCTGACTTCAGACGAAAGGGAGGGAACTGCTTTTTGGCAGTCTCTCGAGAAACTAAGCAAAGTGTTTAAAGATACTTTCTCAGCTTGACATCAAGGCACAAAACAAAAACCTTCTTGCGTCCTCTCAACCCAAAAGCGCTTTGCCACTTTTTGCGTTATGCAGGGAACGACGTCTGCCCAGATCACTTTTGTGTCAATGCAAATCGTAGTGTGCCCTCCGTTTTAATGTTGGCTGTGCTGGCGTGCTGCTTCTGTCTGTGAAATATGAATGTTCTGCTTCTTCACACCGAATCGTTGGCGGGGGTTGAGCTTGTTAAATCTTTGCGCATAGCGCTCCTTTGGAAGTACTTTGTCCAAGTTCAAAAGCGATCGTGGGATTTACTTCATGCGTTCAAAAAGCATGCCTCGCACGACAGATTTAAATGGGGAATGGAGCCTGCTTCTTGCTGTTTTTCCTGTGGTTGCAGTTACAAAGTTGATCGTGCTTTCACATTCTGTTAACAGTATTCACTGGCTGAGCTTTATCAGTTGGTTCGTAAAGGAATCTCTGCTTCGGTTCCAGAAAAGTCATCTGTAGTGTGTTTTTTTCCGTGCCCATGGCAGTCTTTTAAAGCTGGTAGTAATGGCGGCAAAGTTAATTTTTTATCCTCTTTAAAAGAATAAGGACGGGCTGGGGCGAGCTCCATCTACCACTCTTTCAGCTAACCACCGAACTCGCGAACTGATTACACTGCAGAGCCCCAGGCGCCTCGCTTTTCTCCATTCTCTGGGTTAGGGTGAAAAAAAAAAATTTGCTGGTATTAGCTGGCCTGCTGGGAGTACCTCTTCTTCACTGATCAGCAAGATTTGTGTTTCATCTTTCGCAAGTTGTATAGATTTCTTTCAAAACAAGTTGTTCCAGAAAGGAAACGAACACTTGCATTCACCTGAATTAAAAGGCATGGGATTTGCCCATAAGGATAAATTCTGTACAGTAAGACAGGAAGAAAGGCACCGCTGGGAATCGGACCCAGGATCTCTTGTTTACTAGACAGGCACTTTAGCCAACTAAGCCACGGCGCCGGCAAAGTGCTGTCCTTTGACAGCCACTTGGACACATCTCAACTGCTCTGAGACATCTGCGTTCGGTGTGCACCGAGCCTGCTCGCCTTGCAAGTTGCCTCATTTACATGCGATAGCTCCAGCACTAAGATAAAGGATGAGAAATGGCTTTTATCTGGCACTTTTCATGTGAGAGGATCTCAATCTGCTTTCCGTGTACAAGAGGATGTCCAACTCATGTAGCTAAAGACGTAGACGACAGTGCTTCGCTGAAATCTTGATCTCAGAACCCTCGGCATGACTCCGCTGTGTTCTGCTTTAGACAAAGGGGAGAAAAGACTTCTTTCATCACACGTTTTGCACTGTTTACGGTGTTTGCAGTGCTCTTTCTTAAATGAAAACCAGGAATCGCCACCATATGAGGTGAGACTAGATAATATTGGAACAAGTAGCCTCGCCATTCCATGCGTGACGTGAGCAAAGTGTAATTCCTGTCTTTATAGTGTGCTTGTTAGAGACTTAGCTGGCACCCAGAGTGCTTTAAATCCGGAATTCAGCAGCCCAAGACAAGAGAGCTTCCTTCGTCTATGTTTTTTGAGTGAAGGGGGGAAACCATGCGTGTGCTGCAAACGATCTTAGTATCGAAGTGCCGTCCCACATAACCGATCCGAACAATCTGCTTTACAGAGGAGCACTGCCGGAGCTTATCGTTGGCAAACTGAAGACCAGGCCGACCTCTTCTGTGACTCTTGAACACTGAATCTCAAGGTTGTGAATTCAAGCTCCACGCTGGCGGGAAATTCCATAGGTAATGATCACATTTTCTTGCATGCTAATCAAAAGAAATATTAAGAAAACTTTTCCCGATACCAGCTTTTTACAAAAGTAAAGGCACACGGCACATGTGTGCCACATCACGTCCGAGTTTAGTGACAACTACCTCAGAGATTGTAAGCTGGCACAAAACAAAGTTTCAGATCAGATCACTTTTTTTTATCAAAGGTCCAAGCAAACCCGAATACTTTTGCAAGCGACATTTCAGAATCCCAGTCAAATCCAGTACGATTGCTGGATCCTTCGTATTCGACTGAACTATAGCACAGATCTGCCGTCCACCATTAGAATACTGTGGGTGTGTTGTATAAGCCATACCGCCCAAAATAGTTCTAAAACAGGAGATGCATCCTTGTTTAGGAATGTGGTATAAAGTGAAATGGTCTGGGAAGAGTCCTACGTTTGAATAGTTCAAAATAGACGTAAAGGGGTATTTACGGACTCTTTCGAAATGTAAGAACAAGCTGTGCGGACCTTATCTTTATTTACCTTGTGTAATCGTTATTCATAAAGTGTAATTGTATTATAGCATGTGCCCCTGACGATTTTCTTGATACGTTATATGTGCTCTTGTTTGTATTGTATGTAGTTTTGTTGTTCAAATAAAACGTAAAAGACTCAACTTTCCGGATGCGGCTGCTGTAAAAATCAAATGACATCAAGGGTGCTGTACGCAGAGGTCTGAAACCTGCTCCACAGAAGATCTTTATCCAGAGGTGTTAAAGAAGTCGAGATCTCGCCATGAGAGGGGAAGCATCTCAGAAAAAGCAGGTGCAGTCGGTTCCACGGTCATAACGCCACTAAGTCGGGCAACAAGAGCAAAACCCACCTGGATTCCTCCGGGCAAGTAATGAGACAAAGAGACAGTGCACAGTGGTTAGTGTGGCCGAGCGGTCTAAGGCGCTGTATTAAGGCTCCAGTGTTTTCGGGGGTGTGGGTTCGAATCCCACCGCTGCTAGGTGCTTCTGTCGAGACCCCCTTTCAGCTGACTTCAGACGAAAGGGAGGGAGCTGCTTTTTGGTTGTCTCTCGAGAAACTAAGCAAAGTGTTTAAAGATACTTTCTCAGCTTGACATCAAGGCACAAAACAAAAACCTTCTTGCGTCCTCTCAACCCAAAAGCGCTTTGCCACTTTTTGCGTTATGCAGGGAACAACATCTGCCCAGATCACTTTTGTGTCAATGCAAATCGTAGTGTGCCCTCCGTTTTAATGCTGGCGTGCTGCTTCTGTCTGTGAAACTTGAATGTTCTGCTTCTTCACACCGAATCGTTGGCGGGGGTTGAGCTTGTTAAATCTTTGCGCATAGCGCTCCTTTGGAAGTACTTTGTCCAAGTTCAAAAGCGATCGTGGGATTTACTTCATGCGTTCAAAAAGCATGCCTCGCACGACAGATTTAAATGGGGAATGGAGCCTGCTTCTTGCTGTTTTTCCTGTGGTTGCAGTTACAAAGTTGATCGTGCTTTCACATTCTGTTAACAGTATTCACTGGCTGAGCTTTATCAGTTGGTTCGTAAAGGAATCTCTGCTTCGGTTCCAGAAAAGTCATCTGTAGTGTGTTTTTTTCCGTGCCCATGGCAGTCTTTTAAAGCTGGTAGTAATGGCGGCAAAGTTAATTTTTTATCCTCTTTAAAAGAATAAGGACGGGCTGGGGCGAGCTCCATTTACCACTCTTTCAGCTAACCGCGGAACTCGCGAACTGATTACACTGCAGAGCCACAGGCGCCTCGCTTTTCTCCATTCTCTGGGTTAGGGTGAAAAAAAAAACTTTGCTGGTATTAGCTGGCCTGCTGGGAGTACCTCTTCTTCACTGATGAGCAAGATTTGTTTTTCATCTTTCGCAAGCTGTATAGATTTCTTTCAAAACAAGTTGTTCCAGAAAGGAAACGAACACTTGCATTCACCTGAATTAAAAGGCATGGGATTTGCCCGTAAGGATAAATTCTGTACAGTAAGACAGGAAGAAAGGCACCGCTGGGAATCGGACCCAGGATCTCCTGTTTACTAGACAGGCGCTTTAGCCAACTAAGCCACGGCGCCGGCAAAGTGCTGTCCTTTGACAGCCACTTGGAGACGTCTCAACTGCTCTGAGACATCTGCGTTCGGTGTGCACTGAGCCTGCTCGCCTTGCAAGTTCCATCATTTACATGCGATAGCTCCACCACTAAGAGAAAGGATGAGAAATGGCTTTTATCTGGCACTTTTCATGTGAGAGGATCTCAATCTGCTTTCCGTGTACAAGAGGATGTCCAACTCATGTAGCTAAAGACGTAGACGACAGTGCTCCGCTGAAATCTTGATCTCACAACCCTCGGCATGACTCCGCTGTGTTCTGCGTTAGACAAAGGGGGGAAAAGACTTCTTTCATCACACGTTTTGCACTGTTTACGGTGTTTGCAGTGCTCTTTCTTAAATGAAAACCAGGAATCGGCACCATATGAGGTGAGACTAGATAATATTGGAACAAGTAGCCTCGCCATTCCATGCGTGACGTGAGCAAAGTGTAATTCCTGTCTTTATAGTGTGCTTGTTAGAGACTTAGCTGGCACCCAGAGCGCTTTAAATCCGGAATTCAGCAGCCCAAGACAAGAGAGCTTCCTTCGTCTATGTTTTTTGCGTGAAGGGGGGAAACCATGCGTGTGCTGCAAACGATCTTAGTATCGAAGTGCCGTCCCACATAACCGATCCGAACAATCTGCTTTACAGAGGAGCACTGCCGGAGCTTATCGTTGGCAAACTGAAGACCAGGCCGACCTCTTCTGTGACTCTTGAACACTGAATCTCAAGGTTGTGAATTCAAGCTCCACGCTGGCGGGAAATTCCATAGGTAATGATCACATTTTCTTGCATGCTAATCAAAAGAAATATTAAGAAACTTTTCCCGATACCAGTTTTTTACAAAAGTAAAGGCACACAGCACATGTATTTAGTAACAACTACCTCAGAGATTGTAAGCTGGGTAGTTTCAGATCAGATCACTTTTTTTATCAAAGGTTCAAGCAAACCCGTGTAGCGGCAATGCTTGTTAATAAGACAGAATTAAGTGTTGCTGTGCTTTCCCAAATGAGGCCCCATCTCTCTCTTCAAATCTGTGGTGCAGCCACAGAGAAGCTATTCATGCAGGCTGATTTAAAGATGTTTTCTTTTGATAAGGGACAGCTCCCAAATGGGGATGCACTTAGCTAAGCCTGGCTATCATGATCAATGGTCATCCATTGGCGCCTATCTGTCTAGGGAGTGCCAGAAGGACATCAGGACTGCATTCCTAAGTGTCAGGAGTAAGTGACTCACATCTCACCTTGATCAACCAATCAGGGACTGGTAGGGCCGAGTAACCCACGTAGGACTCTGATGCCCATGGAACTTTCAGCCAATGAACGAGCTGAAGTTCCTCCAGGTAACAACAGGCAACACAGAGGGCCTGCGAGAATTCTGTGAACTTTTTCGGACAATTCAAAGGAGAATTCCAGGGCAGGACGGCCCAGGAGCAGAAGGCTCCCAAGGGAAGGACATTCTCGCAGCGCGCCTCCTGACCATCCTGAGACTCAGCCCGGACAACCACGGAACGGCCAGTGTGTCCGAGTGCCAGAACTTTCCTTTGTTCTAAGAGTCTTGAGTGGAGGTTGCCAGAGAGTAACCAGAGGATCCACCCGAAGTTAGCATCAGCAGTAAGCCTCGTGAACAGGTCAGAACTGTGGACAGCTGAATCACTATTCAGAACTAGCGCTTCATCAGGAACGAACTGATCTTCTTCCTGACTTGCTGGGACCCACATTCATCTTTTCTCCTGTGCACAAACTCTTGCTAGTTTCAGCCAAAAGAGAGCATCAGCAGCACACCGTCGCAAGCCGCAACAGCACAGCTTAGCACCTAGCCAGAGAGTGCTTATTGGACAGCAACAAGCCTGCAACTGTTTCTTTGTGCCCACAGGAGATCTGAATCCCCAGAGATTGGATGAGTATTCAACTTCACTGCATTACTGCTCGAGAATTCAACTGTTATCCCAACCAGTTGATATCAATTTAATTCCTAAGAGTTATGTACTTGTTTCAAGTATCTAATGTAGAAGTTATGACGAAGTTCATTTACGAAACGGTCTAAATGAATGATATACTGAACGTATGTCCTCTTGATATATGTAACTCATCGTGACTGATTGAATATATATCTTTTGTATTCTGATAACCCTCTCGATAAGATCTGTTAGGTTTATATGCAGATTCTATGTATTAATAAATGTATCCTTGTGTATTAGTACCTGTGTGTGTGCGTTGTTTGAGTTATATCGCAAGGTTGGATTCTAAAGCCATTAAAAGAAGCATTTTGTGATTTATGGCTACAATTAATAATTGTCCCCGTGTAGCGGCAATGCTTGTAATAAGACAGAGTTAAGCATTGGTATGCTCCTAAAGGAGGCCCCATCTCACCCTCCATCTCTGTGGTGCAACCACAGAGAAAGAATTCATGCAAGTTGATTTAAAATGTTTTTCTTTTGATAAGAAGCAAGCTCCCAAAGGGGGATGCACTTAGCTAAGTCTGGCTATCATGATCAATGGTCATCCACTGGCGCCTATCAGTCTAGGGAGTGCCGGATGGACATCTGGACTGCATTACTAAGTGTCAGGACTAAGTGACTCATATCTCACCTTGATCAACCAATCAGGGACTGGTAGGGCTGAGTAACCCACGTGGGACTCTGATGCCCATGGAACTTTCAGCCAATCAACGAGCTGAAGTTCCTCCAGGTAAAAACAGGCAACACAGGCCTGGAGATTCAGATTCAACAAGATTGAGATTCAACAAGATTCAGATTCGGGAGATTCAGTAAGATTCTGGAGAGGATTCTGTGGACTGTTCTAAAGGGAATTCAAAGGAGAATTCCAGGGCAGGACGGCCCAGGAGCAGAAGGCTCCCAAGGGCAGGACATTCTCGCAGCGCGCCTCCTGACCATCCCGAGACTCAGCCCGGACAACCACGGAACGGCCAGTGTGTCCGAGTGCCAGAACTTTCCTTTGTTCTAAGAGTCTAGAGTGGAGGTTGCCAGAGAGTAACCAGCAGCAGGCCTCGTGAACAGGTCAGAACTGTGGACAGCTGAATCACCATTCAGAACTAGCTCTTCATCAGGAACGAACCAGTCCTCTTCCTGACTTGCTGGGACCCACAGTCATCTTTTCTCCTGTGCACAAACTTTGCTAGTTAAAGCCAACACTAACTAGCCGGTCAGTGAGCATCAGCAGCGCACCGTCGCAAGCCGCACAGCACAGCCTGGCACGGAGCCAGAGAGCGCGGATTGGACAGCAACAAGCCTGCAGCTGATTGTTTGTGCCTGCAGGAGATCTGAATCCCCAGAAATTGGATGAGTATTCAACTTCAATGCATTACAGCTCGAGAATTCAATTGTTATCCCAACCAGTTGATATCAATTTAATTCCTAAGAGTTATGTACTTGTTTTGAGTATCTAATGTAGAAGTTATAACCAAGTTCATTTACGAAACGGTCTTAATGAATGATATACTGAACGTATGTCCTCTTGATGTGTAACACTTCGTAACTGATTGAATATATATCTTTTGTATTCTGATAACCCTCTCGATAAGATCTGTTAGGTTTATATGCATATTCTATGTATTAATAAATTTATCCTCGTGTATTAGTACCTGTGTGTGCGCGTTGTTTGAGTTATGTCGCGTGGTTGGATTCTAAAGCCATCAAAAGAATCAACTTTGTGATTTACTGCTACAATTGATAATTGTCTCAGTAAATGCCCAAACCCTACAGAACTGGTGCCTTCAGAGAGCCACTATGATTACATATTTGGCGTCCCTGAACGGCTATGAAACACTACACCCGTAAATGCCCAAACCCCTACAGAACTGGTGCCTCGTGAGAGCACACTACATATCCGATGATAGAAGCTGTTAATCAAGAGTTAGATAAAATGTTGGATGATGGAATTATTGAAGACGTGAATGAAGGTGCAGAATGGATCTCAAATATTCTGATAATACCTAAAAAAGACACCAAGGAAGTGAGACTGTTTGTGGATCTGCGAGAAGTGAATGAAGCAGTTATCAGAGAGAGACATCCAGTACCAAAAAAGCTTGAAAAGGGTTCTGGCAAGTTGAGTTGGCCCCAGAATCAAGACACCTGACTACCTTCATCACACACAGGGGTTGTTACCGTTTCAGAAAAGTTCCTTTTGGCTTGTCTATTGCACCAGACGCCTATCAGAAGGCTATGGACTCAATGTTGTGTGCAATGCCAGATGTTGTATGGTACAGTATATGGATGTTGTTGTAGTACATGCGGAAAATGAAGAACAACTAGAACAGAGGCTCAGGCAAGTATTCCAAAGATTCCAAGACAGAGGCTTAACTTTAAATAAAGATAAGTGTATCTTTGGCCTAAAAGAGATCGAGATACTGGGACCTTTGGTCACTGCAGAAGGAATAATATCAGACCGAAAAAGGTGACAGCTGTTTGCAGTGCACCGAGACCTGAGAATGTTGCACTTTTGCGCTTGTTCTTAGGCACTTGTAGATTTTTTATAAAATTCATTCCCAATTATACAGATATATCAGAACCCTTTAGAAAACTAACTAGGAAAGGACAGGCAATGCAAAGTACATAGCTCTCCAAATGTTAAATTGCCCTATTCTGTTTGTGTTTTCTATGTAGAAGTTACTTAGTCTGCTAGCAATGAGGTGATATTTAGAAGCGACTTAAGTAGAAATTTAACTAAAATTTGAGTTGTTACATATTTGAGTTGTTGTTAAAAAAAGAGAGTTGAATGTGTTGAATAGAAATGGAAGGTTTTACATAAATTTTGTTGTAATAGATAATTTTCTTGTGTGTTGATATATAATTCTTACAATCGTATGGTAAGGTTCTGGACTAAAATAACAAAAGAGGAGATGTATTATAGTGAGTAGACATTGCGAGACAACACAACGAGGGAGTATGAATATATGGCATAAGGTTGTGATTTGTGTAGTTAATAAACAGGTCAAAAGAATATAAGAATGGCTCTTTATTAATATACAATATATTCTGGATCCAAAAGAAACATTTAAAGCTGATAAAGTTTCCATTTATTTTGCTTGTAGTTATAACGTCCCTCGAAGAGAGATTTTATCAGTTACATGCAATGTATATTTTTGGCTTTTTGTATGGTACCAGAAATATTAAAAAAGATCTCATGAAGTATTGTCAGGACCTGCCTTTAGCGCTCTGTAGCGATAACGTTGCTGATATTCATGGACTAAGATGAACTGACAGCTTTATCTGCGCACCTTCTTTTTTTCAGCATGGAATAAACCTATTACTTGTTCCTTTGCAGCCTACGCACCTGAAAAACTAAAGCTCAGAGTCATGCTATGTCATGCTATAATTTAGAATGCAGTTCACTTTAAAATTAAAGGCAAAAAATAAAATCAGCATCACTCTACAAGAGTTAATAATACCTCTTCTACTACAGTGTCATCTACATTAAAACTTGTGTTAGCCCTCACCGGGCAATTTCCAATAATGACCAACATCATCAACTTCAAGTAAAATAAGATTCACACATGGAGTTTTATCTTGGAATGGAGGGCGGGAGAATTCATTTATACTCCCGTTGCATCTTGAGCTAAACTATTTTAAAAATATGATGCAGATTTGTTCAAGACATTTGTAATCGCCTTAAAGAGCGTTTTCATGAAGACATACGTCGGCTAGCTCTCCACTGTTAATTGACAGGACTTTTGAAGAAACTGTTCTCATACAACCAACATACAAATTACACATCTTAATAAACATGAATGGAAATCCGTGTTGTGAATAACATAAAACTGTCACTACACATGATTGAGTCCTTGAGTCTGGCACCTAAGACCACTCAGCCATCCTGACAAGCAGTGGAGGCTGCTGTTTTGAATGCGCCCGTTTCTTTGTCGAAGGATTATTAACTACTACTGATAGTTCTTTTCTTCTTATTACAGAGATTTCTACAGTGCAAGACAATTGACGATATAGATAAAGTAAAGTCTTGGCAAACTAAACAGGCATGGAAGCGGTTGGACCCCGCGATCTTCGGTTTACAAGACCGACACCTTAACGATTTATAATGACATTCACGAAAGATTTAAGGAAAGCACAACTGCCTGAACAGGGACTTGAACCCTGGACCCTCAGATTAAAAGTCTGATGCTCTATTGTCTGAGCTATCCAGGCTCCGGAAGGTAGTTAATACTGTCGGGATCCTCGCAAGTCACATGTCTCTTCTTGTGCCGAAGCGCAGTCGTACCTGACCCCTCTGGAATGACCACTGAAGGACTTTATCCAGAAGTGACGGCGCCACTCCCAGTAGAATGAGAGAGAAATACAGTACGACACGAGGAGTCAAGGGGCTCCCACAATTCATCTTTCCTCACATTACACATTTTTTCACTAACATTTTGACCTTTCACAATCAGATTTTTTCACATTTAATAAGATCTTTTAATCAACAACATTTAAGAAAGAAAACAAATGGAACATTTTTTGGAACAATAAATAAAAAACTTTCAATGCCTTGGTTGCATACGTGTGCACACCCTTTATAAAGGGGGTTGCAACTGTGCTGAAATTTAACCAGTCACATCCCAGATCATGTACAAAGGTTATTTGCCTTCACCAGACATCAGTTGTATTGATTCTGATTAGTCCTAATTTATATCAGCTGATCTCATATACAGTAACCAACCGATCTGGGAGAACAAACGTTCAAACTACACAGCGGAACATGAAAAGAAATCCAACTGCTGATTGTCAGCAAAGAATGTCGTTACAAATTATCCGCCAAGCTGTTTTATGTATCCGGCCACCTCTTTCCTTCCTACTCTGCAGTGAGCACAATTCTTTCAGTTTCTTCTCTTGTATATTCTTTTCTATTGTACTGTCCCTTTCCCCCATGTGGAGATGGATTCACAACCAAAACCCTGTTTTCACCCTGTGTTTCTGCAGTGTCAGTCTGTATGAGGGGTGGGTGTTCCACAGCTCCAGCGGTGCAATTGGCCAGCAAGCGGTGCTTATACAGCAGTACACAGCGGAGCTATGACGAGGTTGTGAGTTCGAACCTCACCTGGAGCAGAATGGCCTGTGTCTTTAGCTACTGAAAGCAACTGACAAGTTTAGGTGCTGGAGATGAGGTTTAAATTAATTTGAAAGAAACAAGTAAAGGTTTATTCTATATCACACCCAAAGAAGGCTCCACTGCTGAAACGTTGTTTCCTGCTCGTTTCAGCATGGAATAAGTAGTTGCAAGAAAATCAGCCGCCTGAATAGGGACCCTGAGATGAAAAGTTCGATATTCTACTGACTGGGCTATTCCCGTCTACTCAGTTTCTTTCTGAAACAGTGTTTTTCCAGAAATACTTACAATTTGTGAAATTTGTAATACAATCTTGCTTAAAAATTAGATGATTTTTTTCCCAAAAACTGTAAATGGAGAAAACCGACCCTTTTGAGTCTCTGTGGTACAATTGCTTAGTGCGGTCAGGTTGGGACTAAAATGATAGTAAGGTGCTGGTTCATGCACAACCTGGCATGCTTTTCTCACTGATCCAACATGAACATCATCTAGGGAAGAAGTGGCATGTAATGTTTAATACATTATTGACTTTATTGATAATTGGAGGGAATGCAAATGCTTTGCATGTATCGAATTACAGCACGTAACAACTGAGTACCTGAGTCGATATCACTGGGCAATTTCCAATAGTGACCAACATCATCAACTTCAAGTAAAATAAGATTCACACATGGAGTTTTATCTTGGAATGGCGGGCGCAAGAATTCATTTATGCTCCCGTTGTATCTTGAGCTAAACTATTTTAAAAATATGACGCAGATTTGTTCAAGACATTTGTAATCACCTTAAAGAGCGTTTTCATGAAGACATACGTTGGCTAGCCCTCCACTGTTAATTGACAGGACTTTTGAAGAAACTGTTCTCATACAAACATACAAATTACACATCTTAATAAACATGAATGGAAATCCGTGTTGTGAATAAAATAAAACTGTCACTACACATGATTGAGTCCTTGAGTCTGGCACCTAAGACCACTCAGCCATCCTAACCAGCAGTGGAGGCTGCTGTTTTGAATGCGCCCGTTTCTTTGTCGAAGGATTATTAACTACTACTGATAGTCCTTTTCTTCTTATTACAGAGATTTCTGCATTGCAAGACAATTGACGATATAGATAAAGTAAAGTCTTGGCAAACGATATAGGCACGGACGGGGTTGGACCCCGCGATCGTCGGTTTACGAGACCGACACCTTACCGATTTATAATGACATTCACAATAGATTTAAAGAAAGGACAACTGCCTGAACAGGGACTTGAACCCTGGACCCTCAGATTAAAAGTCTGATGCGCTACCAACTGAGCTATCCAAGCTCTGGAAGAAGGGTGACACTGTCAGGATCCTCGCAAGTCACATGTCTCTTATTGTGCCGAAGCGCAGTCGTACCTGACCCGTCTGGAATGACCACTGACGGACTTTATCCAGAAGTGACGGCACCTCACCCAGTAGTATGAGAGAGAAATACAGTACGACATGAGGAGTCAAGGGGCTCCCACAATTCATCTTTCCTCACATTACATATTTTTTCACTAACATTTTGACCTTTTCACAATCAGATTTTTTCACATTTAATAAGATCTTTTAATCAACAACATTTAAGAAAGAAAAGAAATGGAACATTTTTTGGAACAATAAACAACAAAAAACTTTCAATGCCTTGGTTGTATACGTGTGCACACCCTTTATAAAGTGGGTTGCAACTGTGCTGAAATTTAACCAGTCACATTCCATATCATGTAAAAAGGTTATTTGCCTTCGCATTTTTTAGAACAATAATTAAAAATAAACTTTCGATGTCTTGGTATCACACCCAAAGAAGGCTCCACTGCTTCCTTCTTGTTTCAGCATTGAATAAACCTTTACTTGTTCTTTTGCAGCCCATGCATGCTAACACAGCTACTTACTTAAATTACCATCACCTGTGGACCTCCAGCTGACCTGTACACAGATAGATAAGAGATTACTTGCTATGAATACAAACACTGTTACTGGAGGCGTGTTAGGGCTATTTTAGCTTAGATCATCAATTCATCTGACATTTCTTCTCCATCTATATCAACAGCGTCATCGCTACTGAGCGCTAAAGGCAGGTCCTGGCAATACAATCTTCTTTAGAAAACATTTTTCAAAGTATTTCCACTACCATACGTAAAGTAAAAGATACCGATTGCACGCAACTAATAAAATCTCTTTTCCAGGGACGTTGTAGCTAGATGCAAATTACAATCAAAAATGTATCAGCTTTAAAATTTTCTTTTGGATCCACAGGACGATCAGCACGAGACTCAAAATATGCCTGTGTTTGATTGTACAGCATAGATTGTACAGCATTTATGTTTATATTTATGTTAAAATGAAGGTAAATATATCAAAATATCAACATCCAACTTCACAGTGCTAACGTAACAATGCTTGTCAAAATCTCAAACAAATCCGCGTTGTATTTCTGAACTATTTTAGCAGAGGACGCAACAGGAGTATAAATGATATCTCCCGCCAGCCCTTCAAAGATACTTTTCCATGGGTGAATATGGTTCTCTGGGGAGTTGCGGCGTTGATCACTATTGGACTTCCCCGGTCTCAAGTGTTGTTGTTGGACACGGGCAAAAGACTCGCATTTTCGGCAAATATAAAGAGGTTTAAGGTTCCGGCTTTAGCGGAGGCAGTGTTTACATTGACAATAATAAGAAGATCGTCCCTGGGTGGGCTTGAACCACCAACCTTTCAGTTAACAACCGAATGCGCTCACCGATTGCGCCACAGAGACTGATGAGAGAGACACTTCTCCATTCGCACCTTTCCGGTCAAAAAATAAACATTGCTTGCATTTTCTTGCCAGTCGGCAATATTCCTTCTGCTCTGATAGCCAAGAATTAAATTTCATTTTTCACAAGCTGTATGAATTTCTTGAAAAACAAGTTGTTGCAGAAAGGAAATGCATTCATGCATTAAACTAAATCAAGCCCTATGCGGTTGTCCAAAATGGTACTTTCTGCACAAAAAGAAAGGCACAGCTGGGATGTGGAGCCAGGATCTCCAGTTAACGAGATAGATACTTAAAGCAACTAAGCTACAGTGCCGGCAGAATTCTCCTCTTTTACAGCCGCTTGGACACACCGCTCTGAGCCATCTGTGTTCAGTAAGCCCTGAGTCTGCTGGCTGAGCAAGCTGCCTCCTTTACACGCAACAGGAGCCCCGACTGTAAGAGAAACGAAGAGAAATGGCTTTTATTGGGCACTTTTCATGTCCAATGCGCTTGACATCTCCCAAGGGCGGCAGAGTTCATTTATGACACTTTTCCTTTCTTTCTTCTTTCTGTACTCTTTGATGAAACAAAACGAGAAATCATGGAAGGGAAAATGACTTTTTTCATGGAGAAAACATGCACCAGGAAATGTTGTGTTTAGAAGAAGTGAGTTAACATGAAAAGTGACCTAATTAACCGGAGCAAATGCTCACCTAGCAAGATCTGCTTTAATACAAGAGAGAAGTAGAGTGAAATACGTGATCATTTCACGCCGTTTTTTGTCAAGACAGAAAACCAGGCTGCTCCAGGTGAGGCTTAAACTTTCAACCTCGGCATGACTCCACTGATTATGTCATTTTACTGTACATGGCCTGAACAAGGAAGAAGATTGGAAGTCAAGACGTTATGGTGTTGTTGTAATACTTTCCTGCTCTTTTAATATTCAGGTTAAATCTTTTATTTTGGAGTACTTTCAATTGATATTAATCCTAGTCCCAATGAACGATTCTGGGCCATGGTGCATCTTAAATACTGTTCTTATAGGTTTCAGTTCCGAAAACAACTCAGTAGCCCGCTATGTGGACCAATTGAACACATTAGAACTGTTGTGAATGCAGTGGAAATAATTTAGTCACTAAATAACAAGCTTATGCACCACTCTGATTTGTTCTGATTTGCCTTGAAAATATTTTTTATGATGGCAAAATGATTTTTGAACTGAAAATCCACCACTCGCTTGAAAATTATTATATTTAACAAAAATTGCTTTCCAGACACCACAACTATTCACAATAATTTTATCAATACATGTCTTAATGAAAAGTGTATTTTTTTAATAATTAACTTTAATGTCCATCTTTATTAGTAGATGTATTACATGTACAGCCTTTAATATGCGATAGTGAATTTTCAGGTATCCTGAGGAGGGAAGAAAACTGAAATAAAGGAAATACATATTTAAAGGGGTGTGTTCTGTCATATCTGGGTGTTTGAATAGATTTGTTGTATAAGTTATTGTGATTTCACTCTATACTTGTGTTTTTCAGGAGAAAGTAGTTACATTGGGGATTTGAGGGTATAGAAAATACGTTGTGCTGTACGGGTAAATGTAAGGATATGTTGAAAAAAACGTATTGTCACCTTCGTGAACGTCATTATTAGATACCTGTTGATCGTTTAGTGACCTAGGCCTCCCTCTGGACTCTGCACTGAGTTGAAAGCTACGGGAGCTCCTCACTGCTTGTCCTGTATTGTTACCTGTGCTCTTGTCTACATTATCTACGTGCAGCACAGCACCAAGAACACCATAAACTTTGTGACGGAAAGTGCTTAAGAGCATGAAAAATATTGAACAATTCAAACATTCATAGAACAACTTGAAAAACTGAGGGACAAAAGACCATCTATTTCGCAGGTTCACAGTAGTTGCAAGAAAATCAGTCGCCTGACTAGGGACCTAGAGATAAAAAGTTCGATATTCTACTGACTGGGCTATCCCTGTCTACTCAGTTTCTCTCTGAAACAACGTTTTTCAAGAAATTTGCAAAATTTGAAATACAATACTTGCTTAAAAGTGCAGATTATTTTTTACCCAAAACTGCAAATGGAGAAAACCAACTCGTTGGAGTCTCTGTGGTACAATTGCTTAGTCCGGCCACGTTGGGACTAAAATAATAGTAAGGTGATGGTTCAACTGCATCCAGGTATGCCTTTCTCACTGTTCCAAGGTGAACATCATCTATGGAAAAAATGGCATAAAATGTTTAACAGATTATTGACCTTATCGATACCGACGTCTTACCACTTGGCCACCACGCCTGCAGTTCCGCTTACTTTCCCATCAAGGCTAGCACGTTTTTTTAAAATACAAAAAAGTTCAATCTTTGAGCACAAATTGCCATGGTAGGAGGAATAAAACAAATATGACTGTTCAAATTAATTCTATTGAAACTGATTTAATTGCGCAGAATCTACAACAACAAAACCATGATTCTTAACAAGGAGATACTGGGCAGCAGTGGGATTCCAACTCACGCCCTCGAAGAGACGGCGCTTTAATCCAGCTCCTTAGAGCACTCGGCCGGGTTACGCTTGATAGCAGCTTTTCAGCACTTGTAGTCTGTCTTTGTGGTGTTATGCTGCATGGAAGAGACTGCACCTCCTTTTTCCGAGATGCTTTCTCTCACTTGGTGAAATATTCACTTCTTTGGCCCTCTGAATATAGTTCTTCTGTTAAGCAAGCTTCAGACTCTGCGTAATCGTCTTTTATCTTTCCCTCTTCTAGCTGTACTGTGGTTATTTTATATGTTCATCACTTGTATTTTCTTTAGTGTTTCCTTTCACAAACCGAAAATGTTCAAGGTGATCTTCTCACCACACTCCACGTAGATAAATTAAAAGAAATCACAGTAGAGTAAAAGACACGCAGTGAGGAGCTCCCGCAGTGAGTACCCTTGAATTCGAAAAGAGGAAAGGCGCACTGCACATCTGCGGAACATCGCAAAGTAATTTTTTTTATTAAAGGTTCAAGGAAACCTGAATATGTTTACTAGAAGTATTTCAGAATCACAGTCAAATCGAGTACGATTGCTGCACTGATCTGCCGTGTGAAATTAGAATACTGTTTGTGCGTTGTATAAAATACGCTGTTCAAAGCTTTTCTAAAACTACAGAGATACGTTTCGGAATGCGTCTTCCTGTAAAAATAAAATCTCCAAAACCGTAGACGAAGGAGAGAGCCGATAGTCCAGGGGAAGCCAGAGATCCAAACTCCAAAAGAGGGGAGAAACCAAAGTCGGAACCTGAACAGTACGAAGAGGTAGAAGGCGTAGCGCAACTAAGTAGCTCGAAAGGTAAACCAATACTGACCGAGGAAGTAGGGAAAGACTAGTGCTTAAATATAAAAGGAGACGGAGGTGTGGTGGTGAAAGCGTACACTAACAGGTAGACTAATGAACTAAGACTCCGCCTTCTTCTGCCTCTTTCGTTGCTGGGAGGCAGGGATCGTAACACATGGTTATAGTGTTACTACTGCTATTACAGCTACTACTACTGCTGCCACTGATACAACTGCAACTAATAAAATTTTACAGCTACTCCTACTGCTACTACTAATGTTTCTAAAGCTACTAGTAGTACTGTTACTGCTCCTAATACTGCTGCCACTGACACAACTGCTACTACCACTACTACCATTACTACTACGACCATGACTTCAGATTCTAATACTAATTCTGATACTAATACTCCTGCTACTATTACTGCTGTCATTACTACTAATAGTGATAAAAACAGAGCACTCACAGCTCTGTAGACATTGGTCTGGACTCTAGAAAGTGATTCGATTTGCATGCAGCTCTGGACCTCAACACCTGTTGATGGGTCACTTCTATCAGACACAACATTGGAGCCCAAGCCCACCTACAAACACATTCACACACACTGAGAGATACAGTATACACCTACACACTCACACACATTCACACACACAGACACTACACATACTGACTAACACCATACACATTTATACACACAATCAGACACATACATGCACAAATACAAACTAGCACACATTCACAGACACACACATACTGTAGACACTACACTAAGAGATACACACGCACACACTGATACGCACATTTACAGAATCACACATAGACAGTACACATACTCACAGACACAAACTCACATACTGACGGACACCACATACACTCTTACCTACAGTTACACTATTACAAACACTAACAAAAATACCACTAATATTACAACAGTAACACTATCACTATGACTAACACTATCATTATTACTAACAATAACACAAAGTTACTACTACACTACTAATACTAATAATAACAGTAATAATATCACTAAAACTAACATGACTACTAGTGTAAATAGTCTAACTGTAAATCTATAATAAGCACTAATATTAACATGAATACTAGCATTAATATTAAAACTACCAGTTGTACTCTCACTAATATTAACATGAATACACTAGTATTAGTAGCTGTCCGTGACGTCACACCGCTCTTTGTGATGAAGGCGAGACACCTAGCCGGGCACAGTGACTTGGTGCGTGTCGCCGTGGTTACCAAACTTATGATTTGTAAACAAATGGAAAATGCATTTAAACTGTTACTTAAACAAATTTATCAACTTGGAATATAACTATCTAGCTCTAGGATTAAATTCCTAAATAATAATTTGAATAACCATTCTTTAATTTTGGATTGAACATTATTAACACTAAACGCACTATGGTACTGTAATTGATCGATACAGGCGGTATTGACCGTTTTCTAGATATTTAAAACAGGGTCAAGAACGGGAAAAGAATCAGTACTCACCAATCGGTGAAGTTAATCGTTAATTCTACGGTTCTTCAGCTGAATTAATAGGTTGTCGATAGATAAGTGATCAATAACTCTCCACCGCAGTCTCGCTCTCTGATCCCGGCGCTCTGGCTGGTGTCTCTGACGTCACAGTGCTCTTTCTGACATATATAACATCTCCAAAAAAAAACACACCGGGCTTTGAAGAGAGGCGATTCATAACAGCTGGAGGAGGTGTAATATTTGTGTGCGTCAGCAGTAAAACTGCATGTTGATTGATGGAGGGCTGAGTGGGGAATAACGGTTGCTCAGGGTCACAGGTCATAGTGAATTTAGGAGCTAACTGGTTCGGAGTTACAGGTTAAATAATAAAGAGTTTCTTCGAGTGTCACATCTTCGTCCTGGGTTCTTAATTTTTACACTATACGTGTACGAGAAACAAGACAGTGTGTGTGTGCCCTTGTGATTCTGGGAGACAGATCGAACCTGGGCTAAAAGAGAGATGGCTTAGCCCTCTTCCATTCGCTAGTTCAGAGTTGTACAACCCATTTGTATCTGCTTGGCAGCACAGTCGTCATGCACAAAGAACGCTTTGAAAAGCGTCAAAAGCAAGTCATTCCGAGTTGGTCGTTTGTGTTTTCGAAATGCTGAATTGCTGCGAAATGCTGAAATGATCTCACGGCTCCTCGGTTGTCATTTCTGCTCCGTAAAGGAATCACAGCACGCGTCGCCTTCCAGCACGCTGGGTCGGGACACGATGCCGGGGATCGGAAAGTGCGATGTCTTCCTCGTTAGTAGAGTGGCAAGTATCCCCGCCTGTCACGCGGGAGTCCAGGGTTCGATTCCCTGACGGGGAATAGAAAGCTTCTCTTTTACCTCCTTAGAGAAAGGACTGCCTTTCACTTCTCTGTTTTCTTTCACAGCGCCGTGCACCTTTTCATTGCTCTCGCTTTCAGAGCCTCCGCACGGCACACGACTCGACATCAGGAAGCACATTGAAGTGAAAGCAGGAAGCGCTGCGACATGCACTGTGCAGATCCCGCCACACTAAGAGGTGAGTGGGTCTGTTCGATGCACAAAGAACGCTTTGAAAGCATCAAAGGCAAGTCATTCCGAGTTGGTCGTTTGTGTTTTCTGTTCAGACGCGAAATGCTGAATTATCTCTCGGCTCCTCGGTTGTCATTTCTGCTCCGTAAAGGAATCACAGCACGCGTCGGCTTCCAGCACGGTGGGTCGGGACACGATGCCGGGGGTCGGAGAGAGCGATGTCTTCCTCGTTAGTATAGTGGTGATTATCCCCACCTGTCACGCGGGCGACTGAGGTACATCAGGACGCGCATTGAAGTGAAAGCAGGATGCGCTGCGACATGCACTGTGCAGATCCCGCCACACTAAGAGGTGAGTGGGTCTGTTCGATCACAGCGCTAGGCGAATCCCCAATCCCCTTTTGTGCGTGCCGACAAAAGAAGCCGGTCTGTTTCCGCCCGGTTTCGAACCGGGGACCTTTCGCGTGTGAGGCGAACGTGATAACCACTACACTACGGAAACGGTGGCAATCCCTGCCCAGCGGCCCAGCGCTGAGCTTCGCCAATGCGATTCAGCTGCTTCCAGTGCCTTTATTGGAGTGCGCTGATGGACCGTGTTCTCTCTCCAGAGACCAGCACGCCTGTCATGGACGGAGAAGGAAAGGCGGCGCCACATTCTACAGCCCTCTCCACGCAATCGACGAAATCGGGCTACTGAAGTGGAGAAAATCGCCTCTCCAGAAAGTGCAAATATCATCTTGGAGAGTATAAATCCTATTGCCGAAGGTCAGCCCTGTCTACCAGAGTAACCCTCCCACCTCCTGCAGGGATGATCAGCTCGTCTCACACGCGAGAAGTCTTCGGTTGGAAACAAGCGCCCCCTCTTCTCACGCGTTTTGCACGTTCGAGTGGTTTTAATGCGGCTCCTTCGTACACGGTGCTGATCTTTTGGAAAGCAGGAGGCAAAACTGACACGTTCCCATACCGGGAGTCAAACCCGGGCTGCCTGGGTGAAAACCAGGAATCCTAACCGCTAGACCATATGGGAGCACACAACCCCGCTGTTCCGGGCATCATGCAAGCAAACTACATAAATATGAGAAAACACGCAAGAGAGTTGTCACTCAGAGTGTCGAAGGGTCGATGTATACTGGGGCTCAGTTGAAATGCAACGTCAGGACTTTTCCGAATTAGGTCACACGAAGAGAGCACAGCCTTTTCCGCCCTACCATGTGTGTATCGGTAACTCGCCGTGATCGTATAGTGGTCAGTACTTTGCGTTGTGGCCGCAACAACCCCGTTCGAATCCGGGTCACAGCAGAATAGGGGCGTCTGCTTTTACTACTTGCGCGAATGAAGGCAAAAAAAAAGCCAATCGATGTGAACGAACGGCGCTTTACAGAGGAGTAAAGCGCCTGACTGGATCGTTGATGAACGACAGAGGCCACTCCGACCTCTTCTCGGTTTTCTTCAATGACTTACTAAGGATCTTCTTCACATTCGCGCATGCAGGGGAAGCCAGTTACACCAAAGCAAACGCAGGAAAGTGCATTTCAAGCAGAGACCAGGAGGGACTTGTTTACACCGAGAGTGGTCGGAGAATGGAACAATGCGCCCAGCCCTGTTGCTGGAGCCGATTCTTGATGAGATCTTGGGCTCACTGGATGCTAATCTTTCTGTTGTTCTTGCAGGTCCTGCGCTGCTTTTGAGCCGACAGAGCTCGTCCTGGTCTGTCGGCACAGCCCAATTGCAAATGATCGGCTCCGCGTACAGAAGGAATGTGCGTTAGGTACAAGAGTGCATGAAGGCACCGGAAATACATTGGGAACAAATGACCGGTCGCTCAAGACCTCTGTGAAGTACAGGAGCGTGCAACAAGAGGCTGTTTCCGCCCGGTCTCGAACCGGGGACCTTTCGTGTGTTAGGCGAACGTGATAGCCGGTACACTACGGAAACCTGCAGGGACCGCTGCTGGTGTCTCGCTTGCGTTTCGGGCTGAGAAAGGGAAGCGTCACTTTAGGCAGGGGGCGCTGGAGAGAGGAACAAAGGGCGCGATGAAACAAAATGCCGAAACCCGGGATCGAACCAGGGACCTTTAGATCTTCAGTCTAACGCTCTCCCAACTGAGCTATTTCGGCAGTGCACAGAGCCCACAGCCACCTGCTCCAGCCTTCCTATGTTGCGGCATGAGCGCACCAAGAGGAGCGGGAGAGTGTTGCAGGAACGTCACTCAGAAGGAAAGCCACCCAGCTGCGCCCTCTGGGCTCTGTCCAGCGCATCTTCCTCGCATGGACTCCTGCCTGCGACGGGCAGGAAACAATTAGCAAGAACAGAACAGCACCCCATGGGTGTCTCATGACCACACCTTAGGTTGTGACACGTGCAGGTGTGAGGGGTTGCCGGGCTACTCTGGAGCAGAGCTTGGGCGGAGGGGGGGCGGGAAAGCAGACAAAGAGGTGACACCTCAAGGTCTGCACGATCACAGCTCTCCGCCGCCCCAGGCTTCCGCTCGATAAGCTACTGGACACACCCGCCCCTCCTCACACAGACCGTGGTAAAGCCCCCGAGTGGGAGGGCTCTCTCTTCCTCCCAGGAGCTCTTGGACACGACGCACAGACAGAGCGCGGGGAGCCGCCGCCTGCAAACAAGGCTCCAGGCAGGACTCCACTCCACTCCACTCCACAGGAGCCGCAGAGCAGAGGAGATGGGGGCAGCTTAGCTCCTGTGCAGAGACCTGAGCTGTTGTTGCTGCGGACGCTGTCTTTTCTGTTCTCGGGGTAGGAGTGAATGTTGAGTTGCCCTTAGAAATGAAGCAGAGCACTTCAACGGCACGGGTGTGTGTGTGTGCGTGCGCCCTGGTGATTCTGGGAGACAGATCGAACCTGGGCTAAAAGAGAGGGGGCTTAGCCCTCTTCCATTTGCTAGTTCAGAGTTGTACAACCCATTTGTATCTGCTAGGCGGCGCAGTCGTCGTGCACAAAGAACGCTTTGAAAAGCGTCAAAAGCAAGTCATTCCGAGTTGGTCGTTTGTGTTTTCCGTTCAGACGCGAAATGCTGAAATGATCTCTCGGCTCCTCGGTTGTCATTTCTGCTCCGTAAAGGAATCACAGCACGCGTCGCCTTCCAGCACGCTGGGTCGGGACACGATGCCGGGGGTCGAAGGGTGTGATGTCTTCCTCGTTAGTATAGTGGCAAGTATCCCCGCCTGTCACGCGGGAGACCGGGGTTCGATTCCCCGACGGGGAGTAGAAAGCTTTTCTTTTACCTCCTTAGAGAAAGGACTGCCTTTCACTTCTCTCTTTTCTTTCACAGCGTCGTGCACCTTTTCATTGCTCTCGCTTTCAGAGCCTCCGCACGGCACACGACTCGACATCAGAAAGCACATTGAAGTGAAAGCAGGAAGCGCTGCGACATGCACTGTGCAGATCCCGCCACACTAAGAGGTGAGTGGGTCTGTTCGATGCACAAAGAACGCTTTGATAAGCGTCAAAGGCAAGTCATTCCGAGTTTTTCGTTTGTGTTTTCTGTTCAGACGCGAAATGCTGAAATGATCTCTCGGCTCCTCGGTTGTCATTTCTGCTCCGTAAAGAAATCACAGCACGCGTCGGCTTCCAGCACGGTGGGTCGGGACGCGATGCCGGGGGTCGGAGAGAGCGATGTCTTCCTCGTTAGTATAGTGGTGATTATCCCCACCTGTCACGCGGGAGACTGGGGTACATCAGGACGCGCATTGGAGTGAAAGCAGGATGCGCTGCGACATGCACTGTGCAGATCCCGCCACACTAAGAGGTGAGTGGGTCTGTTCGATCACAGCGCTAGGCGAATCCCCAATCCCCTTTTGTGCGTGGCGACAAAAGAAGCCGGTCTGTTTCCGCCCAGTTTCGAACCAGGGACTGCTGGAGCCGATTCTTGATGAGATCTAGC